>NW_027551641.1:0-120077 GCF_051989575.1 Stigmatopora nigra | reverse complement strand
CACCAGTTATTTTTTTCTGAAATACCATTGTCAGGTTCATTAATAATTACCTTCGTCCGTAATTATCAATAACTGCAGGAAGACATCTTATTCAATTATTGACATTTAATTAAATAGAAATGGATACAACAGATAAAAGCCTCCGGAGGGGAGCGTTACAGCAAGTGTCACCTTACAACTTCCGAACGTCTCCTCGAATAGACGTTTTCGTACGCTTCTTATTGCCATGAATCAAAACAATTTACAGAGTTGTTGATCATTCCATCACGTATGAGTAAAAACAACATCTGGGACTACAATAACGATCAAAGTATTTTACCAATAACAAAAACAGGAGACTAGACTTAACAACATTTAGATTAGAGTAATTATACAACTTCCTTGACCTAAGAATCATATAATATAATCATAATCATATAATGATTACATACAGAAAAACCCGAAGTGTATGGTTTCATAACGATAACAACATTCTTGTTATTGGCCGAATAGCCCTGGCCTCGTCACCAAGGGCCCACCAAATCTCAAGGACCCAGATTGGGTGGATTGTTTGTATAACCATCCTGGAACAGGCCGTCCAGGTTAAAGATGACTTGGCAATACTCGTGACCTCGCAACACTTTTGAAAACAGAAAGAGAATGATTTAACAAAGTAATGAATTAATACAGAGAATAGAAAGAGAATGATTTAATAAAGAAATGAATTAATATAACTATTATAATAGTAAAACAGAATAAACCCAACATTCCCCCGTTTTTATAATATGTATGTTATTAGCCATTTCTTAGTAATCACTAAATGGTTATGTCGGGTGACTGTGATTTTTCCCGCCTACTCCTTACTCCCATGGCTGGTCTGAAAGAGAAAGAACATAATTATATTCGTCCAATTGGTCCTCGGATTTACCGTACTCCTGGACCTCACTGCTTTCCCCAAACCGTCCCATAAGATACAACTCATGTACTTTAGAATTTGTAGGGGCAATTGCAGTAGTTATAAGTCGGCTTAGCAAGGAGCGCAAACAGGGGATACTACATCACCCACACAATGTTAGGATAGCGGTAATTGTGCCTATAGTCACCACGAAGGATGTAGCCAAATCTTTAGATTTTCCAAAGGTCTTATCCCACCAATCTGACAATGCGGACGTATCTACTCCAGAGTGCTCTTGCATATTGCGGTTCAGTGTTTGCAGGCCAGTAATGGCCCTGGTGAGAGATCCACTGGGTGACGTGTTGTTCGGTATGAAGGTGCAACATTGTTTTACAAACATTGCACACACGCCCCCTGTTTCAAGGATCATATCCACCGCTATGCGACCCCGGAACGCCATCAGACTGGTAGCTGCCAGTTGTTCCCTCATGGCCACAAATCCCTGTTCAGTATAATTTCCAAGTTTTGGACATTGTAATGTAAGTAATTTATTCTATCCACATTTTTGTTTGGGGTGATTAGAAGGAAGATAGACTCCCAACCTGCTGCGATCTGATTAGCCAGCTTATACTCATCTGGTACGCCCCGGGGGATGCCAATCGCATCAATGTATGTTGGATCTCCTTCCCTCCATGCCTCTCGACGATGTCGGGAGGGTCGACCCTTCAGCCGAATTATGAGCCGCCAATTGTATCTCCTCCACTGTGGATGGAAAAACAGACACCGGTAAGAGCAGTGAGACCAAAGTACCTAGTCCTGCCGCGTTTCGGCAGGAGTCGTATAATTTATCTACCACCCCGCCACCTTAGGCCAGAACGTGGTATCAGGGGTGTAGTTTGTTTTAGAACGCCGGTACACCACGTCTCATTTATCGCCCCCAGCTTCAGACCATGCCCTGTAAGGTTTAAGCAGGTAAAATGATTAAACAGTGGAAAAATTGACTTCCTATTTACTGCGTAACAGGATAAACACTGTTTCAATATTTTTTTTTTTCTTTCTTGCCAAGTAGGACACGTTTTTTCATTTGTAAAAACACTTTTCCCCAAAAGAATGGTGATTGAGGGAGTTGTTAGACCCCATCGTTTTTTCCCTTGTCTGGTAGGTTATCCTAATCTTTTGTAAGATGGTTTAGTCTCAATTGAAACCATATGGAGACGTCAAACCCAATATAAAAGAGTTCCCTATAGTTTTATGGTATTGCTTGCTGAGCAATAATCTTTTCAATTAATATTGGTGTTTCCCGTATTTTATTAAGTCAGAAAGTTTATCTTCCCCATCCCCTCAATGTTTCAATTGAGACCACCCTTTTACCAAAGTAGCTCCACATAGTGCTTGCCTTCTTTACACTCCATTAACAGCGCCCAATTATCCCCCGTTTGGGAAATCCCTGTTTCAGAAATAAATTTTCACAGGTTAATATGTCAGTCCAAGCTTTCCAATCTTGACCAATTTCTGCAACAAGGCTTTTCCCAATCTTCAATTTTTTGCTGTTAATGTACCACACATATTTCCCACCATAGATTGCCCCTTTGAATGGCAACCGGGACGTCGCCGAGTCCAAATATATATTTTCATTTTGGAAATTTGATTTAGTAGGTAATGTTAATTAAATGTAAATGTGTATGTTTCTCGGTTTACCCTCCCGTAAGAAGGTGTATCCTCAATTGAAACGCCTCCGCCTTTTTCTCCAACTGGAGAAAACAACCCTACTGTGGAAAGGAACAGAATCACAATCATCATTAATCTCATTGCCCCAAAAGCAATAATTGTTTTCAACATGGCTTTTTGTCTTTGTTTAGGGATTTTTCCTCTTGAAACGTTTCAATTTAGACAACCTTCTTACTGTGGGAAAGGTGCATCCGTGTCCCCTTTCAGTAACAAGGACCCTCCCACTTTGCGTTGCTCCGATGTTTCTTCTTTTATGCTGCTTATCAGCATCCAGTCTTCAAGAATCACCGTCGCTTTGTCCGTTTCCTGTTGAGAAGCAAAATCTCCCTCTGATAGTCTAAATTTGGTGTGTGCGTTTTTTTTCTCTGATAGATTCGCCTCATCATCCAATTGTCATTGTGTGGTGAATAATAACAATTTGTAAGGTCTACCAAACAGGACTTCATATAAGGTCCGCCAATTGTGGATGGTAGACAACTATTATATTAACAAAATGGGAGCCATTATCACTATAAATAGTTTCTGGAATTCCATATCGTGGAATGATATCCATATGATCTAATAAAAATAAAATAAAATCTATATGTATTTTTTGAAATGGATATGTGGGTATTCATATAGATTTAAACCCTAAGCCTTGTAGTGCCGTTGTAGCAAGGCCACCTCCCCCTTGTCGAGACATAGGTCTTCCACTGGTGGGGTACATGTGGAATAAGGCATACGACTACACAAATAACAACTTTCTTTCACACCAGTTGATTTTTTCTGAAATACCATGAAATTATACCACATATTTTCTTCAAAATGATTCTTTGGATTGTTCTTTTCTTACCACTTCACTTTCCTCTGTGACAGTAGCACGGCATCGTCTCGTTTTTCAACTCGAATGTCTGGGGGCGGGGCACTCAGCCACACCCATGCTGCCACTGATAGTACAGTCACAGTGATGAGGGTGGCAGTGGCTTTCATTTTGGCTTCTGTGTGAGGGTGTAAAAACTGTGAGAGGTCAAGGTTAGGTTAGGGGGGGTGTTTGGGGCAGGTGAGCAGACGTCAGATGATTCCTTCGCGGACAAGGGTTTTGGTACCGTCCGATTTGCAATCTACTCAGGGTTGCCGATGTCTCGAACTATTTTGACTTGGGTTTGGTGAATCCACGTCGACCTCTCGGCAATCTTTACTGCGGTGGGGGTGGTGAGTTGAACCACGAATGGGCCTTCCCAACGTGGCGAGGACCAGGATTTCCTTTTTATGACTCGAATCAGGATCTGGTCACCAGGCTTCACCACCTCCTGTAGGGGAGACAAAGGGGATAACGGCAGCTTACATGTATTTTGGACAAGTTTTTCTCTAAACATTTTTACCATCCACTCTGTGAGTGGATCTGCCTCGCCCTTAGTCTCTTGCCATGGTTCACCTTCCCATAGGGGAAGTTGGAATGGTCTTCCATGAACTATCTCAAAAAGTGTTAATCCTGAGCTAGTTGGTACAATTCTCATATATGTTTTGACTAGTGGTAAGCATTCTGGCCATGTTTTTTTTGTTTCTTCCATGGTTTTTTTAAGCCTTAGTTCTATTGTACCATTTGTTCTCTCTACCAGTCCCGCGCTTTGCGGATGGTACGAGCAGTGATTTTTTAGACTTATTCCTAGGTGGTTTGCCATGTATTGTATTATGCTGTTTACAAAATGAGTTCCATTGTCGCTCCAGATGATTCTGGGGATCCCATGTTCTGGGATTATGTGTTTACAGATGGCTTTAGCCACCGTCAATGCGTCTGGTGTTTTTGAGGGGACTATTTCAGTCCATTTCGAGAATGAGTCAATCAAGACTAAACAGTATTTATACTGGTTGCTTCTGGATAATTCAATGAAATCCATGTGTATAATTTCAAATGGGTAGGTACCTTTTGGGCATTGGCCTCGTTTGGGTCTGAGGTTACCTTGCACATTATGTTTGCAGCAAGTTAAACAGTCTCTACAAAAAATTTTAAAATAGGTATTTAGACCTGTTGTCACATGGAAAACACGCTGTACCATGTCTATCATCCCCCTTGTTGAGACATGAGACTTTCCATGGCTCAATTTTGCTACCATTTGGAATAATTTTTTTGGCAAGCAGGGTAGGCCTTTTATTGTATATAGGCCGTCCGCAGACTGTTCTGTGCCTTTGTGTATCCATGCAGACTGTTCTGTGCCTTTGTGTATCCATGCATCTTTTTTCATTCTGTGGTGCAATGTTTTGCATTTCAATTAATACTGTTTTTGGGATTGACTCATGTTGTTGTTGTGTATACTGAGCACTCAGTGTTTGTGCTGCTCCTTTAGCTGCTGTATCTGCTCTAGTATTTCCTCTACTAATTCTGTCGCAGCTGTTAGTATGTGCCTTACATTTGCATACAGCTATGTGGCTGGGAAGTAGTACTGCATTAAGTAATTGTTTCAGCAGTTCGGCATGCTCTACTGATTTGCCTGTGGATGTTTTCATCCCTCTTCTAATCCATTGTGCAGCAAATACATGTAGAGTGGAGTGTGCATATTGGCTGTCTGTATAAATCGTGACCTTCCTACCTTTAAACAATGTGCACGCCTTTGTCAATGCTATAATTTCTGCATCTTGCGCTGAGAGATTAGATGGCAATTTTTCTGCACATAAGACTTTGTTGTCTGTGACGACTGCAAATCCTACTTGATTTTTTCCTTGTTCTGATTTGGATGCGGATCCATCTACGTATACATAAGTGCTGTCTGGAATTGGAGTGTCTTTTAGATCTGGTCTTGGTTTACAGCTTTCACTGGTTCTTTCATCACATTGGTGTGGATCTCCGTCTTCTTCAGTTTGTATTAACGTTGCTGGGTTCAAGGTATTGCATCGCTTAATCGTGAGATGGGGTTGCGATAACAATGTGGCTGTTACGGCCAGGTGTCTTGCTGGTGACAGGAACGACATTTTGGGTTGTGTTATCAGTAGATCCACTTCATGGGGGACTTGGAGTGTGAGTGGATGGAACAGTACAAGTTCAGCTGTCATCTGGACCGCTAATGCTGCTGCGCACACTGCTCGTACTTACGGGGGTAGGGCAGCTGCAACTGGGTCCAGTCGTTTTGGGTAGAACGCTACTTTCCAGGACCTGTGGTGTTTTCTCTTTATGGACACATGAGGTGTTATCTCAAACTGTAGTAGTTTTTTCGCTTGTGGCGGCAAGTCCACCGAAGTGGCTGCATCTCCCTCTGCTGTGGAATACAGGTACTCCAGTCGGACTAGTTCGGGTCCCAGTCGCTCGAACTGTTTAACAAATTCTGGTCTGGCTTTTCCAAATTTCATGGTGATGTGTAGTGGCCAGTGGGTTTGTGTTTGGCCATTAATATTTTCGACTTTGGATTTTAACTGTCGGATTACGGATGAGGGCCCTTGTGTTGCTAAATCTAGGGAGTAGAACGTATGAGGTTCCTCTTGATCTTCAACTATTTGGATTTCCGCTTCCTCCCATCTGTGTACTGGTTTCATACCATCGTCTGTGGGGATAAGGCTGATTCCCAGTTTACGGAGTAGATCTCTTCCCATGAGGTTCACAGGACAGTTTTTACTCAGGACAAATTTTGCTTCATGATTTTGTCCATTTTCATCAGTTATTTTTGTTTTCTTCGACTTCTTCAATAGCTCCATGTGTCCTCCTGCTCCTATCACAGTGATCCACTCCTTTCCTGGTATCAATCCTGGCACTTTGTCTTTGATGACTGATTTATCTGCTCCAGTGTCGCATAAGAATCTTACTGGTGTTTGACTTTGTCCCACCAGTAAGGTGTAGTATGGTTTGCTATCTCTCTCCCAGAGGGTGGACATGATTTCGGTTAAGTCTAAAACTTCTACTGGCGAGCAGGGGGTTTCTTCGTCCTCCCAAACGCTTTCTTCAGTTTCCTCTTCTGTGTTAGACTTCCATTTCTTCTGGCGTCATTCTTGATATTGATTTTCAGGGTTGAACGGTGGGGGTCTCTGGTTCCACCTGTGTGTATTTTTGCAGTCTCGAGCAAAATGTCCTCTCTCTTGACACTTGAAACACTTGTCATCTGGGCTTCTTCTTCTTGGTCGGCCGTGTCTTCCTCGGCCACTTACTCTTCCATGTCCTCGTTGGTAGTATACTTCTGATGACTCTTCGTCCACCAATGAGGCCATGGCTTGGGTCAGAGCGTTAACTCCTGAACTTACCTGTTTTTGGCAGTGTCTCTCCTCAGCATGAATCGCCCACTCCATGAGTTGGTTCATTGGCATGGTTCGGTATGTGACACAGTACTTCTGCACGAACCCTTTGATATGGGGCTGGAGGCCTTCCAGGAACCCTTGTCTCAGTTGGGCTTGGTACGCCCCTTGCTCATTTTGGTCTTCCGTTATCCCACTGTGGGCTTTGAACACTTCTTCAAATCTTGCTCTGAATTTATGAATTCCTTCTCCTTGTTCCTGTCTTGTGGCTCTAATTTTGTCATAACATGGTGTTGGGCGCCACGTCTCTCGAACTCGACTCAGGACTCTTTCTACTAGCATCGTTAGGTCTGGTGAATCATGGGGGTGAATTTTTCCTTGGTTGTTTTTTTCATCGAAGTTTCCTCTCACTCTTGCCCAGTTGTGTCCCAGACTCATGGTGAACGCTTTTCTTGTCTCAGCTCCATTCAGGTGAAAACTTTGCCTTAGCTGTTCAAAATTATTGGACCATTCAGTTGGGTTTTTATTGGGTCTCCCAGTCCCTTTCATGCTTCAGTACATTCAGACTCGGTCCATGGACGGTGGACGAGAATGGTTTGATCACGATCTCCATTCACTTGGAAGTGTGGGTTTGCAACTTCAACCATGGGATACATTTGGCTTGGTGGTGCCCATGGCTGTGGGCCAGTGTAAGGTCCTTGAAATGCTATCAAGGGAGCATAGAGTTGTCCTCCTCCCATTTTTTCTCTTTGTGCTCTTGTCTGCATTTTGATTACTCCTGCTGGTTCTGCAGCGGCACCTGTGGACTCTGGCTCACCCCTCCTTTCTTCATTGTGTGGATTGTAAGAGGCCCTTTGTAACTTGAGATGTTGTTCTTGTGTGTGCATCTCAGGTCCCCCTCCCTCTTTGTGCCCTTGGCTCGTAAAAGGTGCCTGGCACAGCCTGTCCGAAGTGAGTGCACTGGAGGGGGCCAGTGTCTCTTCGTGGGGCCTAATATTAATCAAAGCTGCCATACTTGTTTTTCGTTCAGCTTGTTTAATTTTCTTCATAATTTTTTGTTTCTGTCTTAATTGGGCTTGACCGATCCAAACTTGAATATCTTGAAGTTCTTTACATATCTTCTCTTTTTTTCCTCTTTCAATAGCCTTCTCGACTTGTAATTTACGCTTTATGGCCTGTAATGGCTCCTCCAACAGTCTTCCATCCCACTCTTTGTCTTTATTCTTCCTCCATTCTTTCATATATGTGCAATTATCAGGAAAATGCTTCAGCATAAACTTCATGTCGGTTGAGAGTTCTTTGCTGTTTGTTAAACCCATTTTTGCAACTTTTCTTTTGTTTGAAGATTTTTGCTTATTCAAAAATTATATTGATATATTCCGTTATTCTTATAATGTATTCATTAGTTTTTATTTAGTGTTTACTCACCTTCTCTAGGGACGTCCCGTTTAATTTACTATCTTATTTTCCCGCCTAGATAGTCATTTATACTCTTATTTTGCGCGGCAAACGACGTGATTTACGAGCGTGTCACAAGTGCTCTGGTTTAAATTTCTCCTTAGGGAGATTACTTGCAAGTTTTATATTTATTATTCTATATATATATATATATATATATATATATATATATATATATATATATATATATATATATTATATATATATATATATATATATATATATATATATATATATATATATATATATATATATATATATATATATATATATATATATATATATATATATATATATATATATATATATATATATATATATATATATATATATATATATATATATATATATATATATATATATATATATATATATATATATATATATATATATATATATATATATATATATATATATATATATATATATATATATATATATATATATATATATATATATATATATATATATATATATATATATATATATATATATATATATATATATATATATATATATATATATATATATATATATATATATATATATATATATATATATATATATATATATATATATATATATATATATATATATATATATATATATATATATATATATATATATATATATATATATATATATATATATATATATATATATATATATATATATATATATATATATATATATATATATATATATATATATATATATATATATATATATATATATATATATATATATATATATATATATATATATATATATATATATATATATATATATATATATATATATATATATATATATATATATATATATATATATATATATATATATATATATATATATATATATATATATATATATATATATATATATATATATATATATATATATATATATATATAAATCTATATATATATATATATATATATATATATATATATATATAAATCTATATATATATATATATATATATATATATATATCTATATATATATATATATATATATATATATATATATATATATATATATATATATATATATATATATATATATATATATATATATATATATATATATATATATATATATATATATATATATATATATATATATATATATATATATATATATATATATATATATATATATATATATATATATATATATATATATATATATATATATATATATATATATATATATATATATATATATATATATATATATATATATATATATATATATATATATATATATATATATATATATATATATATATATATATATATATATATATATATATATATATATATATATATATATATATATATATATATATATATATATATATATATATATATATATATATATATATATATATATATATATATATCGGTTCTGGTTGCCGCTTTTACCCAGATTTAGTGTCAATGGTGTGGATGGATTCATTTTTCACTATTATGTGTAAAATTAAAGATGCAGGGATGTTTTGGGAATATTTCCCACCGTCAATAGTGTCCAAAACATTTTGCGATAAAAATAGTGGTTGTATTAGAACAAGGCCCAATCGGTTCTGGTTGGTGTATTTACCCAGAATTTGTGTTGGTTGAGTAGGTGGATGTAGTTTCACTATTTTCTATAAAAATAATGTTTCCCTCCATAAACATTGTCCAAAACAGGCATTTTGTGATTAAAATATTGGTCGTATTAGAACCGGGCCCAGTCGGTTCTGGTTGCAGCTTTTAACGCAGATTTAGTGTCAATTGTGTGGATGGATGCATTTTCACTATTATGTGTAAAATTAAAGATGCAGGGATGTTTTGGGAATATTTCCCACCGTCAATAGTGTCCAAAACATTTTGCGATAAAAATAGTGGTTGTATTAGAACAAGGCCCAATCGGTTCTGGTTGGTGTATTTACCCATAATTTGTGTTGGTTGAGTAGGTGGATGTAGTTTCACTATTTTCTATATAAATAATGTTTCCCACCATAAACATTGTCCAAAACAGGCATTTTGCGATTAAAATAGTGGTCGTATTAGAACCGGGCCCAGTCGGTTCTGGTTGGTGTTTCTACCCATAATTAGTGTTGAATGTGTAGATGGATGTATTTTCACTATTCTGTGTAAAAATAATGATCCAGGATGGTTCTGGAGCTATTTTCCCACCATAAACAGAATCCGAAACAGGCATTCTGCGATTAAAATAGTGGTTGTATTAGAACCGGGCCCAGTCTGTTCTGGTTAGTGAATTTACCCGAAAAATTGTATACATTGACGATGGGGATGTATTTTTGATTATTATGTATAAAAATAATTATCTAGGGATCTTCAGAAGTTCTGTTATGCCCGAATCAATGACCTCCATTTGGGCACATTATTGACGGAGCTCACGACCATGATCCAGTGTGTGGCTCGGATGTGTCCCTCAAACACAAATACTGGTCAGTCTCATCCAAAATCCTAATGGCTCAGTTCCCTTGAGTGGGAGCGGCAAGGAACGCCCTGCATTTGAAGACCATTGAAGGCAGGTTCCGGGCCTGTGTCGGCGCATCAGTCAGGCTGGGTAGCCGCCATGGCCCAGGTGATTTTCCAGGGCTGCCCTGCTCTTGACGGAGTGGCCACCCAGCGGGGCTGTGTGTGTGCCATGGTGGGAGACTCGTGCTGCCCCTTCATCCCTGCCGGCATGTCCTGCTCGGTCCATGATGCCCTGCAGGCTATTAGGAACATGCAGAGAGCTGTGACCGGAGATTCGGTTCCACAACGAGGATGGCTTGACTGGTTCTTCTCTGGCTCATGGAAACAGCCACTTCAATATTTTGATATTTTCACAGACACAAAAGGAGGGAATTGTGGGATGGACTGGCTAACTGGCTTAATAATTGTTTATTCTTTTCTTACCATGTGGTCATACTGGTTTTACCTTTGTTTGATAAGATCGTAGAATGCAAGGTAGACTAGCCAAACTGGTTTTACAATTGAATTAAAAGATTGTGGAATGTAAGAAAGACTAACTAGTTGGCCTTGCAATTGTTTGTTCGCCTCGAGAAATAAAAGAAAGGCTGGCTAACAGGGTTTGCAATTGTTTCCTTGAATTGTGGGATGAAAAAAAGTTTCAACTTCAGGAGTAACTGTCACTCTCCAGGTCATCCAGGGTCAAGTGCACACTTGGAAACTTTCATATTCGACCAAAATGTGCTTATCAGCGCATAAAAAGCACATTTGGTGGTACGCGGAAAGAACGGCAGCAGACAAAAAGGCTATTTAGAAAGGTATCACCACTACGCAGAAGATCGTCGGCTACTCTGCCGTCACTGGAAGACATTGCCAGCCCTCGTTACCTCAGCAGAGCCAGGGACATGATCAGGGACCCATGCCACCCTGGTCACAATCGGTTCTAGCTGCTGCTCTCTGGCAGACAGACGCTGTAAGTTTCCCACATCCGTTGGGACTCTAAACTTGGGGTAACACAACACAATCCCTTCTATGTAATAACTTCGGGTGAGGTAATATGAATAGACATTAGGTACAGGCAGACACTGTAAGTCTCCCACATCCTTTGGGACTCGAAACTTGGGGTAACACAACACAATCCCTTCAAAAAGTAATTGATCAGTGTCGGACAGTTGAGTATTTGTGCTGACATGTCACCCCAATCACAAAACTAAGATAGTTTATTCAGTCAGACAGTTGGGTGTTTATGCTGACATGTCAGCCATAAGGATGACTACGATGCTGTTATACTCACAAAAATGTATAAAATATGAACAAGCATTTGTAAAGATACTTTGTCTAATCTTACATGTTCCCCTGCTGCCAAACAAACTGTCAGAGACACATAGTTACTGTGTATATAGTGTAAAATCGTCCAATTCAAGTAAGTTATCCATTTGGCATCATTCTCATGGCTAGAAATTAAGTTATAATGAAAACAATCATACTTGGCCAAAACGTGATTTTCAGGGCATGAAAAGTACATTAAGGCAATAAAAACTGAAAAGTTTCCCTGCTGCCAAACAAACTGTCAGAGACACAGTTGCTGTGTATATAGTGTAAAATCGTCCAATTCACGTAAGTTTTTTATTTGGCATCGTTCTAAGTGATAGAAATTAAGTTACAATGAAAACTATCATACTTGGCCAAAACGTGATTATCAGGCCATGAAAAGCACATTAAGGCAATAAAAACTGAAACGTTCCCCTGCTGCCAAACATACTGTCAGAGACACATAGTTCCTGTGTGTATATAGTGTAAAATCATCCAATTCAAGTAAGTCTTTCATTGGCATCATTCTAGGTAATTCTGGAGCTATCTCCCACCATAAACAGTGTCCAAAACAGGCATTTTGCGATTAAAATAGTGGTTGTATTAGAACCAGGCCCAGGCGGTTCTGGTTGGTGTTTTTACCCAGAAATTGTGTCCAATGATGATAAGGATGTATTTTTGATTATTCTGAATAAAAATAATCATCTAGGGATGTTCAGAAGTTCTGTTATGCCCGAATCAATGACCTCAATTTGGGCACTTTATTTACAAGTGGTTGTTTAGAACCAGGCCCAGTCAGTTCTGGTTGGTGCTTTTACCCAGAATTAGTATCCATTGTGTGGGTAGATGTATTTTCACTATTCTGTCTAAAAATAAAGATCCAGGACAGTTCTGGGGCTATTTCCCACCATAAATAGTGTCCAAAACATGCATTTTGCGATACAAAATAGTGGTTGCATTATAACAGGGTCCAGTCCGTTCTGGTGGGTGTTTGTATACGGAACTTGTGTCCAATTATGATGGGGATGTATACTTGACTATTCTCTATTAAAAAATATCATCTAGGGATGTTCAGAAGTTCTTCTATGCCCGAATAAATGACCTCCATTTGGGCACTTTATTTTGCATGGTGGTTGTAGTAGAACCAAGCCGAGTCGGTTCTGGTTGGTGCTTTTACCCAGAGTTAGTTTTGATTGTGCAGGTGGATGTATTTTCACTATTCTGTCTAAAAATAAAGATCCAGGATAGTTTTAGGGGTATTTGCCACCATAAATAGTCTCCAAAACATGCATTTTGCGATAAAAAATAGTAGTTGCATTATAACTGGGTCGTCTCGGTTCTGGTTGCTGTTTATATCCGAAACTTGTGTCCAAAGATGATGGGGATGTATATTTTACTATTCTGTTTAAACATAATTATGCAGGGATGTTTTGTGGCTTTTTTTTATACAAGAATCATAAACCTCCATTATGGATCGTTATTTTGCATGGTGGTTGAATTAGAACCGGGCCCAGTCGGTTCTGGTTGGTGCTTTTTACCAATAATTAGTGTCAATTGTGTTGATGGATGCATTTTCACTATTCTGTGTGAAATTAAAGATGCAGGGATGTTCAGGGAATATTTCCCACCGTCAAAAGTGTCCAAAACAGGCACTTTGCGATTAAAATAGTGATCCTATTTGAACCAGGCCCAGTCGGTTCTGGTTGATGTACTTGTGTCAAATGATAATGGGGATGTATTTTTGACTATTCTCTATAAAAATAATCATCTAGGGATTTTCAGAAGTTCTTTTATGCCCGAATCAATGACCTCCCTTTGGGCACTTTATTTTGCATAGTGGTTGTATTAGAACCAGGCCCAGTCGGTTCTGGTTTGTGTATACACCCGTAACTTGTGTCCGATGGGAATGGGGTTGTATTTTTCAATATTCTGTATAAAAATCGTCATCTAGGGATGTTCAGAAGTTATTTTATGCCCGAATAAATGACCTCCATTTGGGCACTTTATTTTGCATGGTGGTTGTATTAGAACCAAGCCCAGTCGGTTCTGGTTGGTGCTTATACCCAGAGTTAGTATTGATTGTGTAGGTGGATGTATTTTCACAATTCTGTCTAAAATTAAAGATCCAGGATGGTTCTAGGGCTATTTCCCAGCATAAATTTTCTCCAAAACATGCATTTTGCGATAAAAAATAGTAGTTGCATTATAACTGGGTCCAGTCGGGTCTGGTTGCTGTTTATATCTGAAACTTGTGTCCAAAGATGATTGGGATGTATATTTTACTATTCTAGTACTATTCTAATTTTACTATTTTAGTATTCTGTTTAAAAATAATCATGCAGGGATGTTTTGGGGCTTTTTTTATACAAGAATCAAAAACCTCCAATGGATCTTAATTTTGCATGGTGGTTGAATTAGAACCGGGCCCAGTCGGTTCTGGTTGCCGCTTTTACCCAGATTTAGTGTCAATGGTGTGGATGGATTCATTTTTCACTATTATGTGTAAAATTAAAGATGCAGGGATGTTTTGGGAATATTTCCCACCGTCAATAGTGTCCAAAACATTTTGCGATAAAAATAGTGGTTGTATTAGAACAAGGCCCAATCGGTTCTGGTTGGTGTATTTACCCAGAATTTGTGTTGGTTGAGTAGGTGGATGTAGTTTCACTATTTTCTATAAAAATAATGTTTCCCTCCATAAACATTGTCCAAAACAGGCATTTTGTGATTAAAATATTGGTCGTATTAGAACCGGGCCCAGTCGGTTCTGGTTGCAGCTTTTAACGCAGATTTAGTGTCAATTGTGTGGATGGATGCATTTTCACTATTATGTGTAAAATTAAAGATGCAGGGATGTTTTGGGAATATTTCCCACCGTCAATAGTGTCCAAAACATTTTGCGATAAAAATAGTGGTTGTATTAGAACAAGGCCCAATCGGTTCTGGTTGGTGTATTTACCCATAATTTGTGTTGGTTGAGTAGGTGGATGTAGTTTCACTATTTTCTATATAAATAATGTTTCCCACCATAAACATTGTCCAAAACAGGCATTTTGCGATTAAAATAGTGGTCGTATTAGAACCGGGCCCAGTCGGTTCTGGTTGGTGTTTCTACCCATAATTAGTGTTGAATGTGTAGATGGATGTATTTTCACTATTCTGTGTAAAAATAATGATCCAGGATGGTTCTGGAGCTATTTTCCCACCATAAACAGAATCCGAAACAGGCATTCTGCGATTAAAATAGTGGTTGTATTAGAACCGGGCCCAGTCTGTTCTGGTTAGTGAATTTACCCGAAAAATTGTATACATTGACGATGGGGATGTATTTTTGATTATTATGTATAAAAATAATTATCTAGGGATCTTCAGAAGTTCTGTTATGCCCGAATCAATGACCTCCATTTGGGCACATTATTGACGGAGCTCACGACCATGATCCAGTGTGTGGCTCGGATGTGTCCCTCAAACACAAATACTGGTCAGTCTCATCCAAAATCCTAATGGCTCAGTTCCCTTGAGTGGGAGCGGCAAGGAACGCCCTGCATTTGAAGACCATTGAAGGCAGGTTCCGGGCCTGTGTCGGCGCATCAGTCAGGCTGGGTAGCCGCCATGGCCCAGGTGATTTTCCAGGGCTGCCCTGCTCTTGACGGAGTGGCCACCCAGCGGGGCTGTGTGTGTGCCATGGTGGGAGACTCGTGCTGCCCCTTCATCCCTGCCGGCATGTCCTGCTCGGTCCATGATGCCCTGCAGGCTATTAGGAACATGCAGAGAGCTGTGACCGGAGATTCGGTTCCACAACGAGGATGGCTTGACTGGTTCTTCTCTGGCTCATGGAAACAGCCACTTCAATATTTTGATATTTTCACAGACACAAAAGGAGGGAATTGTGGGATGGACTGGCTAACTGGCTTAATAATTGTTTATTCTTTTCTTACCATGTGGTCATACTGGTTTTACCTTTGTTTGATAAGATCGTAGAATGCAAGGTAGACTAGCCAAACTGGTTTTACAATTGAATTAAAAGATTGTGGAATGTAAGAAAGACTAACTAGTTGGCCTTGCAATTGTTTGTTCGCCTCGAGAAATAAAAGAAAGGCTGGCTAACAGGGTTTGCAATTGTTTCCTTGAATTGTGGGATGAAAAAAAGTTTCAACTTCAGGAGTAACTGTCACTCTCCAGGTCATCCAGGGTCAAGTGCACACTTGGAAACTTTCATATTCGACCAAAATGTGCTTATCAGCGCATAAAAAGCACATTTGGTGGTACGCGGAAAGAACGGCAGCAGACAAAAAGGCTATTTAGAAAGGTATCACCACTACGCAGAAGATCGTCGGCTACTCTGCCCTCACTGGAAGACATTGCCAGCCCTCGTTACCTCAGCAGAGCCAGGGACATGATCAGGGACCCATGCCACCCTGGTCACAATCGGTTCCAGCTGCTGCTCTCTGGCAGACAGACGCTGTAAGTTTCCCACATCCGTAGGGACTCTAAACTTGGGGTAACACAACACAATCCCTTCTGTGTAATAACTTCGGGTGAGGTAATATGAATAGACATTAGGTACAAGGTGATCTGACACCTACATGCTGAATGAAGGTAAGTGAAAGACAGTAAGAGGTAAGTGATCCACTCAGGGGGTGGTGATGCAATTTATCCATAAAGGCAGAATTGTAAATTAAGAGTCTGGAGTCATAACTTGTAAAACTGTGTAAAACTGTCAAAAACACAAATGTCTCCTATATATAGTGTAATATCATCAAATTTTATAATTTAATAAGTTTTTAATTTGGCATCATTCTAATGGCTAGATATTAAGTTATAATGAAAACTATGATACTTGGCCTAAACATGATTTTCAGCGCATGAAAAGCACATTCAGGCAATAAAAACTGAAATGTTCCCCTGCTGCCAAACAAACTGTCAGAGACACATAGTTACTGTGTATATAGTGTATTATCGTCTAATTCAAGTAACTTTTGCATTTAGCATCATTCAAAGCGATAGAAATTAAGTTATAGTAAAAACTATGATACTTGGCCAAAACGTGATTTTCAGCGCATGAAACGCACGTTAAGGCAATAAAAACTGAAATGTTCCCCTGCTGCGAAACAAACTGTCAGAGACACATAGTTACTGTGTATATAGTGTATTATCGTCCAATTCAAGTATGTTTTTCATTTAGCATCATTCTAAGTGATAGAAATTAAGTTATAGTGAAAATTGTGATACTTGGCCAAAACGTGATTTTCAGCACATGAAATGCACGTTAAGGCAATAAAAACTGAAATGTTCCCCTGCTGCGAAACAAACTGTCTGAGGCACAAAGTTGCTGTGTATATAGTGTTAAATCGTCCAATTCAAGTAAGTTTTGCATTTAGCATCATTCTAAGTGATAGAAATTAAGTTATAGTGAAAACTATGATACTTGGCCAAAACGTGATTTTCAGCTCATGAAACGCACGTTAAGGCAATAAAAACTGAAATGTTCCCCTGCTGCGAAACAAACTGTCAGAGACACATAGTTACTGTGTATATAGTGTATAATTGTCCAATTCAAGTAAGTTTTTCATTTGGCATCAATCTAAGTGATAGAAATTAAGTTATAGTGAAAATTATGATACTTGGCCAAAACGTGATTTTCAGCGCATGAAACGCACGTTAAGGCAATAAAAACTGAAATGTTCCCCTGCTGCGAAACAAACTGTCAAAGGCACATAGTTATTGTGTGTATAGTGTAAAATCGTCCAATTCAAGTAAGTTTTGCATTTAGCATCATTCTAAGTGATAGAAATTAAGTTACAGTGAAAATTATGATACTTGGCCAAAACGTGATTTTCAGCGCATGAAACGCACGTTAAGGCAATAAAAACTGAAATATTCCCCTGCTGCGGAACAAACTGTCAGAGACACATATTTACTGTGTATATAGTGTATAATTGTCCATTTCAAGTATTTTTTTTCATTTGGCATCATTCTAAGTGATAGAAATTAAGTTATAGTGAAAATTATGATACTTGGCCAAAACGTGATTTTCAGCGCATGAAACGCACGTTAAGGCAATAAAAACTGAAATGTTCCCCTGCTGCGAAACAAACTGTCAAAGACACATAGTTACTGTGTATATAGTGTAAAATCGTCCAATTTAAGTAAGTTTTGCATTTAGCATCATTCTAAGTGATATAAATTAAGTTATAGTGAAAATTATGATACTTGGCCAAAACGTGATTTTCAGCGCATGAAACGCACGTTAAGGCAATAAAAACTGAAATGTTCCCCTGCTGCGAAACCAACTGCCAGAGGCACATAGTTACTGTGTATATAGTGTAAAATCATCCAATTCAAGTAAGTTTTGCATTTGGCATCATTCTAAGTGCTTGAAATTAAGTTATAGTGAAAACTATGATACTTGGCCAAAACGTGATTTTCAGCGCATGAAACGCACGTTAAGGCAATAAAAACTGAATGTTCCCCTGCTGCGAAACAAACTGTCAGAGACACATATTTACTGTGTATATAGTGTATAATTATCCAATTCAAGTAAGTTTTTCATTTGACATCATTCTGATTGATAGAAATTAAGTTATAGTGAAAACTATGATACTTGGCCAAAACGTGATTTTCAGCGCATGAAATGCACATTAAGGCAATAAAAACTGAAATGTTCCCCCGCTGCAAAACAAACTGTCAGTGACACATAGTTACTGTGTATATAGTGTATAATCGTCCAAATTAAGTAGGTTTTTCATTTGATATCATTCTAAGTGATGGAAGTTAGGGTTAGGGTTAGGGTTAGGGTTAGGGTTAGGGTTAGGTTAAGTTATAGTGAAAACTATGATACTTAGCCAAAACGTGATTTTCAGCGCATGAAAGGCACATTAGGGCAAAAAAACTGAAATGTTTGTTAGGTCTGAAAATACAACTTCAGGAGCAGGCTAAGAAAGAGTGAGATAAATTTAAATAGAAAATATGTATTACCAGACTGCAAAGTGGACAGTGAGAGTTCCTACAGTGGGATCCTGTTCACTGCGATGTTACTGCAACTCTAGTCGAATGACCAGTGAGTGTGTCTTAAATACAGGCAAAACTGACAGTTGTCCCTAAGACTTTGGACAGATACGTTTCAGTCATTTGCAGGGCAACAAGTAATTGATTAGTGTCGGGCCTGGAATCTGTAGTCAATGGTTTCCAGACGTAGGGTGTTCTTCGCTGTTCCTACCCTGGGGAACACCGCCATCATGATTTTGGAGGAGACTGACCAGTGTTTGTATTAGAGGGGGACATCCGAGCCCCAAACTGAATCATGGGGGAAGAAATCAAAGCTCCGTCGTTGACGCCTGGTGGGTAGATGTGGGTTGGCGTCGACAGTTGGAATCGAGTCTGCTGTTAGAACGTACGTGTGGTCGGATGCAGATGTAGGGACACAGAGCCCAGTTGTATTGGTGGGGATGATCATATACACTTGCCATTCGCAGAGCCACCATATTTGGTCCAGTACTGTCCATGATTGGGAAGGAATGTGTCTGATCTCGGCGCACCTGGTGACGTGAACTTGGTCCAAAGGGGTCTTCGGATCCGGTCCGCTGAAGTTGAAACAGGATGGATAACAGTCTGTTCGGTTGTTGCACTGGACATACGTTGCAGTATTGACTGTAGCTGCTAATGGTACTGCGACCATGGTATGTAGGCGGTCGAGCTTTGCTGGAAGGATTCTCTCAGATTACCCAGGATACAGTTGTAGGTGAGGTTGGCGAGTTCTTCGTTCTGTCGGTTGGACCATAGCTGTGGTTGGGCTACGGCAGTAGGCATGAGGGAACAGACATAACAACTCATTGGTTGTGGCGCGGGCTGTGAGTGCGGTGTATCTGTACCAACTGTTCCTCATCATCGGGTTGTAGTCGTTTTCTTCCTGTGTTTGGACATGGGCGAGAATAAGGTGTATCTACTCAGGCTTAGGTGTTCCTGCCGGACAGATTTTGAGTAGGCGTGTGGCGGATGGTTGTACGAAGGGGTTCACACCAATCACTTTGGGGACCATGGCTGGACTAGTAGTGCGGATGGTGATAGTAAAGAGGGGGCCTTTTCCTGGTCGGTCCGGTCGGAGGCATAGGTTGATGCAGCCTTTTTGTTGGATATTGGTCGTGAGCTCTAGCATATGTTTACCATCTTTGATGGTGGTGGCTAACTTGGTGAAGTTAGCGGTCATGGTGGTAGCTTCTTTGGAAAGGGGCCATGTGATGGTTTTGTAGCCTGTATGGAGGAGGACCTGGTCCAAGGTGTCTGGCCAGACCACTCAGACTCTGGGAGCTTGTAGGTACCAATAAAAATAACTGGAGTCAGTCCTGTGTAATCCCAAGTGAGTAAACTGTAGTTTGAGCAAAGGGACTTGAACGACGATTGGTGTCTTGGTTAATGGGATGCAGATCTGGGGGCCCCTGATCGTTTCCTGAACCAGCTAGTGGGGCATTCTCCTCCAGTGGGAGTGTACCAAGGTTCTGGTACGTTCCCCCCATGTGGTTGAACACAGAGCGGTGATGATGATGGCCAAAATCACACGGTGAGGTCCGTCCCAACGTGGAGAAGACCAGCACTTTCTTTTTATCACCTCGACGAGTACCAGGTCTCCTGGGGACAGGACCTCCTCTGTGGGAGACAGAGAAGATGTCAGCAGATTATTTTGCATTCATCACAGTTCTTTCTTGGAACATTTTGCATAACCACTTAGTGATGGATTCTGTTTCTCCTTTCTCTTCTACCACCAGATCTTTTTCCCACATTGTTAAGTGGAAGGGTCTGTCGTTCACTGCCTCAAATGGTGTGCATCCCTGTGCTGTTGGAATGATTTTCATGTACGTTTCTACCAGGCTCAGGCATTCTTGCCATCGTTTTCTGTGTCTTCCATGGTTTTTCTGAGTCTGAGTTTTACTGTTCTAATGGTTTGTTCGACGAGTCCAGCACTTTGGTTCAGTTTGATGAAATCCATGTTCAGAAGCTCGAAGGGATATGTTCCTGTTTGCCTTGTTCCATGCTTGGGTCGTTCGTTGCCTTGAGAGTTGTCTCTACAGCAGTTTAGACAGTTTCTGCAAAAAAAATTGAAGTAAGTTTGGAGACCTCTGGGAACATGCATTGTTTGTTGTACTGTACTGATCATCCCTTCTGTTGAGACATGGCTCCTCCCATGGCTCAATTTGGCAATTACTTCAAACAATGATCGTGTCACGCATGGCTTGTTTTCTACTGCATAGAGTCCGTTCTTGTGTTGAGTGGCTCCTTCTGTTTCCCATTGCAGTTTCTCTTTTTCTGGGGCATGATTTTGCATTTCTCTTAGGAATTCAGCAGGGATTGGGCTGTGTCTTTCCACCGTCAAGTCTTGTTCTAGGAATAGTCTACGTGCCTCTGTCAGTGCCACTATTTCTGCGGCTTGTGCAGACCAGTCGCCGGGGAGTCGTCCTGTCTTGAGGTTGTCTTTTTGAGTCACCACGGCATATACGTTGTGTTTTTCTCCATCCAGGGTTTTTTATGATGATCCATCCCCATAGGCAATGTGTCCGGGGGGCAATGGGTTGTCCATTAGGTCATTTGCATATACGTGGTTAATTATGATTCGTTGAGTGGTGAAGAATATGACATATTTTACTCATTCTTTTTAGTATAGCTGTTTCATTTTGATAACATATTTTACTCATTCTTTTGAGTATAGCTGTTTCATTTTGATATCATATTTTACTCATTCTTTTTAGTATAGCTGTTTCATTTTGATATCACATTTTACTCATTCCTTTTGTTGTGGCGGTCTTGTTTTAGAGTCGCCACTGGTTCCCAACTCAAATACAATATGAACAGAAGGATGGGTCTGAGACTCCTCAACTATAATGTTAACAAAAGGCTCTTCCTGAGATTCTTATTTCAAGGTGGGATCCACACTGATAAGAGACCAGATGGAGGACTTCAAAGGGCAGAGGAACAAAGAGGAGGGCGGAGGGTCGGGACTTTATAGGACCAGCGGAGACAGAGGTCTGGATGATGTGGATTCAAGGCTGGAAGATGTGGAGCCCAGAGAAATCCCCCTCACAGCGGCCCTGGACCAGCCCACATCTCATTATTAATCAGCGAATGAATATGCATTTTTGTTGGACTATAACTGGGCAAACGCGGGTTTGGACAATGTCTTTTCCATCCTCCGCTTTGGGACATCAACACTCAGCGGGCTTATTCTATGGGAGGGAGACCCGGAGCTCTTTATGAATCAATTTGAATGGAATAAATCATCTGTGGATAAACTCGCTCAACCCTGGTTTGTCTCCTCTGATGCTGAACACGCTCCATTGTTAGACTGGAGACTACAGAGTTAAGGAATTGGAGTCAGGTAAAATATTTATAGTCTAACAGTGGGCAACTGTGAGAATTGGTTTAACCACTTGTCGTCCGGTCTCCCATGAACTTCAGGGTGACATGTAATGGCCATGTTTGTTGTTCCTGTCCTGGGGCTGCTGGGCAGATATCTTCAGACTGTTCTCTTAGACTTTCAGCTACCTTGGCAGAATCATTCCCGACAATGTCGAGAGAGTAGAAGCTGTTAGATGTGGTGGTGTGGAAGATATTTTTGGTCTGTAATTCCCTGGGTCGGAGGCCATTTTGGGTGGCCACTAGGCTTAGCCCAAGCTGGACCATGATATCTCGTCCCGGTAACTCTCCGATTTTCATTTTGCAGTCTGACAATAAACCCATCCCTTTTGTTGCTTTCTGACCCATATTAATCACTTACTTAATAGTTTAAACAACAATTATTTTCTAAATTACCCGAAATTGATCTCCACTTTGTGATTAACCCAATATCTCTGAACACACAAAGACCAAAAGTCCCTGACTTTGTCTTGGTTAAGTCCCTGACTCTATTAACAGACCAAGACTATAAAGCCCTTGCTAATTCTTGTTCTACTTTCATTGGTCCCGGACCAATTGGTTTATTACCAGACTGCAAAGTGGACAGTGAGAGTTCCTACAGTAGGGTCCTGTTCAACGCGATGTTCCTGAAACTCTAGTCGAATGACCATTGTGTGTGTCTTAAATACAGGAAAAACTGACAGTTGTCACTAGGACTTTGGACAGATACATTTCAGTCATTTGCAGGGCAAAAAGTAATTGATCAGTGTCAGACAGTTGAGTATTTGTGCTGACATGTCACCCCAATCACAAGACTAGGATTCTTTATTCAGTCAGACAAGTGGGTGTTTATGCTGACATGTCAGCCGTAAGGATGACTACAATGCCGTTATACTCACAAAAACTTATACAATATGAACAAGCATTTGCAAAGATACTTTGTCTAATCTTACATATTCACCTGCTGCCAAAAAAACTGTCAGAGACACATAGTTACTGTGTATATAGTGTAAAATTGTCCAATTCAAGTAAGTTATCCATTTGGCATTATTCTCATTGCTAAAAATTAAGTTATAATGAAAACAATCATGCTTGGCCAAAACGTGATTTTTAGGGTATGAAAAGTACATTAAGGCAATAAAAACTGAAAAGTTCCCCTGCTGCCAAACAAACTGTCAGCGACACGGTTACTGTGTATATAGTGTAAAATCGTCCAATTCAAGTAAGTTTTTTATTTGGCATCGTTCAAAGTGATAGAAATTAAGTTACAATGAAAACTATCATACTTGGCCAAAACGTGATTATCAGGCCATGAAAAGCACATTAAGGCAATAAAAACTGAAACGTTCCCCTGCTGCCAACGCACTGTCAGAGACACATAGTTCCTGTGTATATAGTGTAAAATCGTCCTATCCATGTAAGTCTTTCATTGGCATCATTCTTGGTGATTCTGGAGCTATTTCACACCATAAAAAGTGTCCAAAACAGGCATTTTGCGTTTAAAATAGTGGTTGTATTAGAACCAGGCCCAGACGATTCTGGTTGGTGTTTTTACCCAGAAATTGTGTCCAATGATGATAAGGATGTATTTTTGATTATTCTGTATAAAAATAATCATCTAGGGATGTTCAGAAGTTCTGTTATGCCCGAATCAATGACCTCAATTTGGGCACTTTATTTACAAGTGGTGGTATTTAAGAACCAGGCCCAGTCGGTTCTGGTTGGTGCTTTTACCCAGATATAGTATCCATTGTGTGGGTAGATGTATTTTCACTATTCTGTGTAAGAATAAAGATCCAGGACAGTTCTGGGGCTATTTCCCACCATAAATAGTGTCCAAAACATGCATTTTGCGATACAAAATAGTGGTTGCATTATGACAGGGTCCAGTCGGTTCTGGTGGGTGTTTGTATACGGAACTTGTGTCCAATTATGATGGGGATGTATACTTGACTATTTTGTATAGAAATAATCATCTAGCGATGTTCAGAAGTTCTGTTATGCCCGAATGAATTACTTTCATTTGGTCACTTTATTCACAAGTGGTGGTTTAGAAACAGGCCCAATCGGTTTTGGTTGGTGCTTTTACCCAGATTTTGTGTGTATTGTGTGAGTGGATGTATTTTCACTATTTTGTATAACAATAAAGATCCAGGATGGTTCTGGAGCTATTTCCCACCACAAAAAGTGTCCAAAACAGGCATTTTGCGGTTAAAGTAGTGGTTGTATTAGAACCAGGACCAGTCGGTTCAGGTTCGTGTTTTTACCCAGAAATTGTGTCCAATGATGATGGGGATGTATTTTTGATTATTCTTTATAAAAATAATATTCTAGGGATGTTCAGAAGTTCTGTTATGCCTGAATCAATGACCTCAATTCGGGCACTTTAATTACAAGTGGTTGTTTAGAACCAGGCCCAGTCGGTTCTGGTTGGTGCTTTACCCACAATTAGTGTCCATTGTGTGAGTGGATGTATTTTCACTATTCTCCGTAAGAATATAGATCCAGGGATGTTCTGAGACTATTTTCCACCATAAATAGTGTCAAAAACATGCATTTTGCGACAAAAATAGTGGTTGTAATAGAACCAGGCCCAGTCGGTTCTGGTTTGTGTCTACACCCGTAACGTGTGTCCAATAGGAATGGGGTTCTATTTTTGACTATTCTGTATTAAAAAATATCATCTAGGGATGTTCAGAAGTTTTTCTATGCCCGAATAAATGACCTCCATTTGGGCACTTTATTTTGCATGGTGGTTGTATAGAACCAAGCCGAGTCGGTTCTGGTTGGTGCTTTTACCCAGAGTTAGTGTTGATTGTGTAGGTGGATGTATTTTCACTATTTTGTCCAAAAATAAAGATCCAGGATGGTTCTAAGGGTATTTGCCACCATAAATAGTCTCCAAAACATGCATTTTGCAATAAAAAATAGTAGTTGCATTATAACTGGGTCGTCTCGGTTCTGGTTGCTGTTTATATCCGAAACTTGTGTCCAAAGATGATGGGGATGTATATTTTACTATTCTGTTTAAACATAATCATGCAGGGATGTTTTGTGGCTTTTTTTATACAAGAATCAAAAACCTCCATTATGGATCGTTATTTTGCACGGTTGTTGAATTAGAACCGGGCCCAGTCGGTTCTGGTTGGTGCTTTTACCAAGAATTAGTGTCAATTGATTTGATGGATGCATTTTCACTATTCTGTGTGAAATTAAAGATGCAGGGAAGTTCAGGGAATATTTCCCACCGTCAATAGTGTCCATAACAGGCACTTTGCGATTAAAATAGTGGTCCTATTAGAACCAGGCCCAGTCGGTTCTGGTTGATGTATGTAGCCGGAACTTGTGTCAAATGATAATGGGGATGTATTTTTCACTATTCTGTATAAAAATTGTCATCTAGGGATGTTCAGAAGTTATTTTATGCCCGAATAAATGACCTCCATTTGGGCACTTTATTTTGCATGGTGGTTGTATTAGAACCAAGCCCAGTCGGTTCTGGTTGGGTCTTATACCCAGAGTTAGTATTGATTGTGTAGGTGGATGTATTTTCACAATTCTGTCTAAAATTAAAGATCCAGGATGGTTCTTTCTCCAAAACATGCATTTTGCGATAAAAAAATAGTAGTTGCATTATAACTGGGTCCAGTCGGGTCTGGTTGCTGTTTATATCTGAAACTTGTGTCCAAAGATGATTGGGATGTATATTTTACTATTCTGTTTAAAAATAATTATGCAGGGATGTTTTGGGGCTTTTTTTATACAAGAATAAAAAACCTCCAATGGATCTTAATTTTGCATGGTTGTTGAATTAGAACCGGGACCAGTCGGTTCTGGTTGCCGCTTTTACCCAGATTTAGTGTCAATTGTGTGGATGGATGAATTTTCACTATTATGTGTAAAATTAAAGATGCAGGGATGTTTTGGGAATATTTCCCACCGTCAATAGTGTCCAAAACATTTTGCGATAAAAATAGTGGTTGTATTAGAACAAGGGCCAATCGGTTCTGGTTGGTGTATTTACCCAGAGTTTGTGTTGGTTGAGTAGGTGGATGTAGTTTCACTATTTTCTATAAAAATAATGTTTCCCACCATAAACATTGTCCAAAACAGGCATTTTGCGATTAAAATAGTGGTCGTATTAGAACCGCGCCCAGTCGGTTCTGGTTGCCGCTTTTACCCAGATTTAGTGTCAATTGTGTGGATGGATGCATTTTCACTATAATGTGTAAAATTAAAGATGCAGGGATGTTTTGGGAATATTTCCCACCGTCAATAGTGTCCAAAACATTTTGCGATAAAAATAGTGGTTGTATTAGAACAAGGCCCAATCGGTTCTGGTTGGTGTACTTACCCAGAATTTGTGTTGATTGAGTAGGTAGATGTAGTTTCACTATTTTCTATAAAAATAATGTTTCCCACCATAAACATTGTCCAAAACAGGCATTTTGCGATTAAAATAATGGTCGTATTAGAACCGGGCCCAGTCGGTTCTGGTTAGTGCTTCTACCCATAATTAGTGTTGAATGTGTAGATGGATGTATTTTCACTATTCTGTGTAAAAATAATGATCCAGGATGGTTCTGGAGCTATTTTCCCACCATAAACAGTGTCCAAAGCCAGGCATTCTGGGATTAAAATAGTGGTTGTATTAGAACCAGGCCCAGTCTGTTCTGGTTAGTGAATTTACCCGAAAAATTGTATCCATTGACGATGGGGATATATTTTTGATTATTATGTATAAAAATAATCATCTAGGGATCTTCAGAAGTTCTGTTAATCCCGAATCAATGACCTCCATTTGGGCACATTATTGACGGAGCTCACGACCATGATCCAGTGTGTGGCTCGGATGTGTCCCTCAAACACAAATACTGGTCAGTCTCATCCAAAATCGTAATGGCTCAGTTCCCTTGAGTGGGAGCGGCAAGGAACGCCCTGCATTTGAAGACCATTGAAGGCAGGTTCCGGGCCTGTGTCGGCGCATCAGTCAGGCTGGGTAGCCGCCATGGCCCAGGTGATTTTCCAGGGCTGCCCTGCTCTTGACGGAGTGGCCACCCAGCGGGGCTGTGTGTGTGCCATGGTGGGAGACTCGTGCTGCCCCTTCATCCCTGCCGGCATGTCCTGCTCGGTCCATGATGCCCTGCAGGCTATTAGGAACATGCAGAGAGCTGTGACTGGAGATTCGGTTCCACAACGAGGATGGCTTGACTGGTTCTTCTCTGGCTCATGGAAACAGCCACTTCAATATTTTGATATTTTCACAGACACAAAAGGAGGGAATTGTGGGATGGACTGGCTAACTGGCTTAATAATTGTTTATTCTTTTCTTACCATGTGGTCATACTGGTTTTACCTTTGTTTGATAAGATCGTAGAATGCAAGGTAGACTAGCCAAACTGGTTTTACAATTGAATTAAAAGATTGTGGAATGTAAGAAAGACTAACTAGTTGGCTTTGCAATTGTTTGTTCGCCTCGCGAAATATAAGAAAGGCTGGCTAACAGGGTTTGCAATTGTTTCCTTGAATTGTGGGATGAAAAAAAGTTTCAACTTCAGGAGTAACTGTCACTCTCCAGGTCATCCAGGGTCAAGTGCACACTTGGAAACTTTCATATTCGACCAAAATGTGCTTATCAGCGCATAAAAAGCACATTTGGTGGTACGCGGAAAGAACGGCAGCAGACAAAAAGGCTATTTAGAAAGGTATCACCACTACGCAGAAGATCGTCGGCTACTCTGCCCTCACTGGAAGACATTGCCAGCCCTCGTTACCTCAGCAGAGCCAGGGACATGATCAGGGACCCATGCCACCCTGGTCACAATCGGTTCCAGCTGCTGCTCTCTGGCAGACAGACGCTGTAAGTTTCCCACATCCGTAGGGACTCTAAACTTGGGGTAACACAACACAATCCCTTCTGTGTAATAACTTCGGGTGAGGTAATATGAATAGACATTAGGTACAAGGTGATCTGACACCTACATGCTGAATGAAGGTAAGTGAAAGACAGTAAGAGGTAAGTGATCCACTCAGGGGGTGGTGATGCAATTTATCCATAAAGGCAGAATTGTAAATTAAGAGTCTGGAGTCATAACTTGTAAAACTGTGTAAAACTGTCAGAGACACAAATGTCTCTCTATACATAGTGTAATATCGTCAAATTTTATAATTTAATAAGTTTTTAATTTGGCATCATTCTAATGGCTAGATATTAAGTTATAATGAAAACTATGATACCTGGCCAAAACATGATTTTCAGCGCATGAAAAGCACATTCAGGCAATAAAAACTGAAATGTTCTCCTGCTGCCAAACAAACTGTCAGAGACACATAGTTACTGTGTATATAGTGTAAAATCGTCCAATTCAAGTAAGTTTTGCATTTAGCATCATTCTAAGTGATAGAAATTAAGTTATAGTGAAAACTATGATACTTGGCCAAAACGTGATTTTCATCGCATGAAATGCACATTAAGGCAATAAACACTGAAATGTTCCCCTGCTGCGAAACATACTGTCAGAGGCACATAGTTACTGTGTATATAATGTAAAATCGTCCAATTCAAGTAACTTTTGCATTTAGCATCATTCAAAGTGATAGAAATTAAGTTATAGTGAAACCTATGATACTTGGCCAAAACGTGATTTTCAGCGCATGAAACGCACGTTAAAGGCAATAAAAACTGAAATGTTCCCCTGCTGCGAAACAAACTGTCAGAGGCACATAGTTACTGTGTATATAGTGTAAAATCGTCCAATTCAAGTAACTTTTGCATTTAGCATCATTCAAAGTGATAGAAATTAAGTTATAGTGAAAACTATGATACTTGGCCAAAACGTGATTTTCAGCGCATGAAACGCACGTTAAGGCAATAAAAACTGAAATGTTCCCCTGCTGCGAAACAAACTGTCAGAGACACATAGTTACTGTGTATATAGTGTATAATTGTCTATTTCAAGTAAGTTTTTCATTTGGCATCTTTCTAACTGATAGAAATTAAGTTATAGTGAAAATTATGATACTTGGCCAAAACGTGATTTTCAGCGCATGAAATGCACATTAAGGCAATAAACACTGAAATGTTCCCCTGCTGCGAAACAAACAGTCAGAGGCACATAGTTACTGTGTATATAGTGTATCATCGTCCAATTCAAGTAAGTTTTTCATTTAGCATCATTCTAAGTGATAGAAATTAAGTTAAAGTGAAAATTATGATACTTGGCCACAACGTGATTTTCAGCGCTTGAAACGCACGTTAAGGCAATAAAAACTGAAATGTTCCCCTGCTCTGAAACAAACTGCCAGAGGCACATAGTTACTGTGGATATAGTGTAAAATCATCCAATTCAAGTAAGTTTTGGATTTGGCATCATTCTAAGTGCTAGAAATTAAGTTATAGTGAAAACTATGATACTTGACCAAAACGTGATTTTCAGCGCATGAAACGCACGTTAAGGCAATAAAAACTGAAATGTTCCCCTGCTGCGAAACAAACTATCAGAGGCACATAGTTACTGTGTATATAGTGTAAAATCGTCCAATTCAAGTAAGTTTTGCATTTAGCATCAATCTAAGTGATAGAATTTAAGTTATAGTGGAAATTATGATACTTGGCCAAAACGTGGTTTTCAGCGCATGAAACGCACGTTAAGGCAATAAAAACTGAAATGTTCCCCTGCTGCGAAACAAACTGTCAGAGGCACATAGTTATTGTGTATATAGTGTAAAATCGTCCAATTCAAGTAAGTTTTGCATTTAGCATCAATCTAAGTATTAGAATTTAAGTTATAGTGGAAATTATGATACTTGGCCAAAACGTGGTTTTCAGCGCATGAAACGCACGTTAAGGCAATAAAAACTGAAATGTTCCCCTGCTGCGAAACAAACAGTCAGAGACACATAGTTACTGTGTATATAGTGTATTATCGTCCAATTCAAGTAAGTATTTCATTGAGCATCATTCTAAGTGACAGAAATTAAGTTATAGTGAAAATTGTGATACTTGGCCAAAACGTGATTTTCAGCACATGAAACGCACGTTAAGGCAATAAAAACTGAAACGTTCCCCTGCTGCGAAACAAACTGTCAGAGGCACATAGTTATTGTGTATATAGTGTAAAATCGTCCAATTCAAGTAAGTTTTGCATCTAGCATCATTCTAAGTGATAAAAATTAAGTTATAGTGAAAACTAAGATACTTTGCCAAAACGTGATTTTCAGCACATGAAACGCACGTTAAGGCAATAAAAACTGAAATGTTCCCCTGCTGCGAAACAAACTGTCAGAGACACATAGTTACTGTGTATATAGTGTAAAATCGTCCAATTCAAGTAAGTTTTGCATTTAGCATCAATCTAAGTGATAGAATTTAAGTTATAGTGGAAATTATGATACTTGGCCAAAACGTGGTTTTCAGCGCATGAAACGCACGTTAAGGCAATAAAAACTGAAATGTTCCCCTGCTGCGAAACAAACTGTCAGAGGCACATAGTTATTGTGTATATAGTGTAAAATCGTCCAATTCAAGTAAGTTTTGCATTTAGCATCAATCTAAGTGATAGAAATTAAGTTATAGTGAAGATTGTGATACATGGCCAAAACGTGATTTTCAGCACATGAAACGCACGTTAAGGCAATAAAAACTGAAATGTTCCCCTGCTGCGAAACAAACTGTCAGAGGCACATAATTACTGTGTATATAGTGTAAAATCGTCCAATCCAAGAAACTTTTGCATTTAGCATCATTCAAAGTGATAGAAATTAAGTTATAGTAAAAATTGTGATACTTGGCCAAAATGTGATTTTCAGCACATGAAACGCACGTTAAGGCAATAAAAACTGAAATGTTCCCCTGCTGCGAAACAAACTGTCAGAGACACATAGTTACTGTGTATATAGTGTAAAATCGTCCAATTCAAGTAAGTTTTGCATTTAGCATCAATCTAAGTGATAGAATTTAAGTTATAGTGGAAATTATGATACTTGGCCAAAACGTGGTTTTCAGCGCATGAAACGCACGTTAAGGCAATAAAAACTGAAATGTTCCCCTGCTGCGAAACAAACTGTCAGAGGCACATAGTTATTGTGTATATAGTGTAAAATCGTCCAATTCAAGTAAGTTTTGCATTTAGCATCAATCTAAGTGATAGAAATTAAGTTATAGTGAAGATTGTGATACATGGCCAAAACGTGATTTTCAGCACATGAAACGCACGTTAAGGCAATAAAAACTGAAATGTTCCCCTGCTGCGAAACAAACTGTCAGAGGCACATAATTACTGTGTATATAGTGTAAAATCGTCCAATCCAAGAAACTTTTGCATTTAGCATCATTCAAAGTGATAGAAATTAAGTTATAGTAAAAATTGTGATACTTGGCCAAAATGTGATTTTCAGCACATGAAACGCACGTTAAGGCAATAAAAACTGAAATGTTCCCCTGCTGCGAAACAAACTGTCAGAGGCACAAAGTTGCTGTGTATATAGTGTAAAATCGTCCAATCCAAGTAACTTTTGCTTTTAGCATCATTCAAAGTGATAGAAATTAAGTTATAGTGAAAACTATGATACTTGTCCAAAACGTGATTTTCAGCGCATGAAACGCACGTTAAGGCAATAAAAACTGAAATGTTCCCCTGCTGCGAAACAAACTGTCAGAGGCACATAGTCACTGTGTTTATAGTGTAAAATCGTTCAATCCAAGTAACTTTTGCTTTTAGCATCATTCAAAGTGATAGAAATTAAGTTATAGTGAAAACTATGATACTTGGCCAAAACGTGATTTTCAGCGCATGAAACGCACGTTAAGGCAATAAAATCTGAAATGTTCCCCTGCTGCGAAATAAACTGTCAGAGGCACATAGTTACTGTGTATATAGTGTAAAATCGTCCAATTCAAGTAAGTTTTGCATTTAGCATCATTCTAAGTGATAGAAATTAAGTTATAGTGAAAATTATGATACTTGGCCAAAACGTGATTTTCATCGCATGAAACGCACGATAAGGCAATAAAAACTGAAATGTTCCCCTGCTGCGAAACAAACTGTCAGAGACGCATAGTTACTGTGTATATGGTGTATTATCGTCCAATTCAAGTAAGTTTTTCATTTAGCATCATTCTAAGTGATAGAAATTTAGTTATAGTGAAAATTGTGATACTTGGCCAAAACGTGATTTTCAGCACATGAAACGCACGTTAAGGCAATAAAAACTGAAATGTTCCCCTGCTGCGAAACAAACTGTCAGAGGCACATAGTTATTTGTATATAGTGTAAAATCGTCCAATTCAAGTAGGTTTTGCATTTAGCATCATTCTAAGTGATATAAATTAAGTTATAGTGAAAACTATGATACTTGGCCAAAACGTGATTTTAGACGCATGAAACGCACGTTAAGGCAATAAAAACTGAAATGTTCCCCTGCTGCGAAACAAACTGCCAGAGGCACATAGTTACTGTGTATATAGTGTAAAATCATCCAATTCAAGTAAGTTTTGCATTTGGCATCATTCTAAGTGCTTGCAATTAAGTTATAGTGAAAACTATGATACTTGGCCAAAACGTGATTTTCAGCGCATGAAACGCACGTTAAGGCAATTGTTGGGTTTATTCTGTTTTACTATTATAATAGTTATATTAATTCATTTCTTTATTAAATCATTCTCTTTCTTTTCTCTGTATTAATTCATTACTTTGTTAAATCATTCTCTTTCTGTTTTCAAAAGTGTTGCGAGGTCACGCCAAGTCATCTTTAACCTGGACGGCCTGTTCCAGGATGGTTATACAAACAATCCACCCAATCTGGGTCCATGAGATTTGGTGGGCCCTTGGTGACGAGGCCATGGCTATTCGGCCAATAACAAGAATATTGTTATCGTTATGTAACCGTGCACTTCGGGTTTTTCTGTATGTAACGATTATATGATTATGATTATATTATATGATTCTTAGGTCAAGGAGGTTGTATAATTACTCTAATCTAAATGTTGTTAGGTCTAGTCTCCTGTTTTTGTTATTAGTAAAATACTTTGATTGTTATTGTAGTCCCAGATGTTGTTTTTACTCATACGTGATGGAATGATCAACAACTCTGTAACTTGTTTTGATTCATGACTATAAGAGTGGGACGAAAACGTCTATTCGAGGAGACGTTCGGAAGTTGTAAGGTGACACTTGCTGTAACGCTCCCCTTCGGAGGCTTTTATCTGTTGTATCCATTTCTATTTAATTAAATGTCAATAATTGAATAAGATGACTTCCTGCAGTTATTGATAATTACGGAAGAAGGTAATTATTAATGAACCTAACATTTTGGTCCTTCTGAGCCATGGAGGTCAATATACCGGAGCGAGAACCCAGGCGCTGCTGTTCGACATCTGGTAAGTGACCGTGCGCACGGCGTCTTCAAAACCCTTGGTGGGCCGGAGTTTTCGACGGGGGCGCCTGGATTCTCGGCGGTTGAAGACTTTTCCTGCTGGAGGGAGACATCTGATGGATCTCGGGTAAGTCCACATTAATGTCTGCATGTTGTGACGGTGTTTCCAAATGCGTTAAAGGGACATTGTATGTGAGGTCCATTGTGGGCTGGTTTCGCGTCCTGGGTGACGGCGACAAAACCCTGTGTTTATACTAGTCAATGGCAGGTACGGTGGGGCACTTTGCTGGAAAGTGTCCTGTGTCTCAGGGGTAGGCACGAATATATTGTACTGGAGGTACAATGTTGGGGCTGGAAAGTGTCCTGTGTCTCAAGGGTAGGCACGAATATGTTGTAAATGTTGTATGGTGTTTGTGTGGTTTCTGCAGTAAAATTAAGATAAGCCTAGGAAATACAGTCGAAGGGGTTATAATATTAATAATAAATATAATAAAGTTAACTGTGTGAGGCACACGAACTCACTACAAAAAAGTAAAATATGGGAAACACGTGTTGTAAGGCGGGTTTGGATGACGATCCAAAAAAAATACGTCTAACTTGTAAGGATTGGAAAAAATTGGAAAGACAAAGCGCTTTAAAATTATTACACAGCTATATTTATGGATAAATAAAAATGGGTTTGCTGGCCAGCTTAAAATGCATAAAATGCAGGATAATATAGGCACTAATGCATAGAGGTAATATACATATATAAATAATATGTGAGTGGATAAAAGTGTAACAGCTTGTTCCACAGACACTAATGGCAAAATAAGGCCGGGGAGAAGTTGAAAATACTATTTTGGGAAATTGTGGGGGTTCCCTCGGATAACGGGGAAATATTTAAGACCGTGGCGGCGGGAAAGTACTGTTTGGTAAGGAAAAATAGCGGGGTCTCCTCGGCTGACGGGGAAAATATTTACCGAGATAGGTGACGGGCGCGGAGGAAGTTTAACAAAAATAAAGGGAGCTAGAAAATTAATGGGGACACTGGTATTTGATTTGGTTAATCCAGGTATGACGTTTTGTGATTACAATTAAATTGGGTTTTTTTCTGATGCTTGGGCTTGTATAACAACAATTAGAATGGTTATTTCCAAGTGCTGGTGGTGCTTTGTTAATATAACCTATATGTACTGTCAATTTACAGCAATGTGATGGCTTTTTGCAGCTTGGTTTTTGATCCCGTCCGCTAACGGGAAGATGGTGTTTAAAAAGACAAAAGAATATATACAGAATGATCATTTAAATGTTTAGCAGGGAATGTCACCTGTGTTTTTATTATGCTCTAGACTTGCAAAAAAAAATGTGTCGACTGCGGGGGAAGCGTTTCTGGTGCAGCGGCTGCTGATTAGATGGGAGTGAAACATGTGGGCCGTGGGGCAGACGATTTAACTGTGTTGGGCTTTCGGGAGCGTTCGGACCGTGTAAACGACTAAAATTTTGTGATCCCTTCCGTGAAGACATTATAATAATAATAATTGGCCTTGGGGGTGCTGAAGCAAACTTGAGGGCAGAAAATGGGTTTTTGCCATATTGTTGTGCTTGCAGCATACATATTCTGGATATATGGGGTCTTGGAAAAATATTGTGATGTAGTTGAATATCGGAAGAGGGGTTAATTTGACGTTTTAATGGTTGTCTTCTCTAAAAAGCGTTGTATTTGGGCACAGGGAAAAAGCTGGTTTGTAAACATAAGATAACAATGCTGTTTTCGCAGCAAGAGTGGAGGTCATAGTTAACGGCTAATTGCGTTTTCTGTTTGGACTTTTCAGAATAAGAACAATACATGGTCTGCAAGAAATGCAAGGTTATGCGAATGCTTTCGCATTGATATTTTGGGTTTTAAAATGAAATGTATTAAGAGGATAGAAAATCTGTTCAGTAAAAGGTTGATTTGGTAAAAAGCTTTGGATTTGGGAAATAGACCAAAATAGTCATTTTTGAGCAATTGTGGATTTCAAAGGGCTCTTAGTTAAAGGAAACTAGCTTTTGGAGGATAACATTTTATTAATACTATTTCAGAATATTTTGATTGTTCAAAATACTTTAATCCAGGTGGTTGGCTGGTTAAAGAAAAGGCCAGGGTGACAAAATTTACAATATTATGGTATATTGGTGACAATAAGGTTTTTAAAACATTAAAGTTTGTAATTAGGAATTGCCTAACAAAAGGTTGATTTCTCTAATTTAATTGTTGTAGATTATTGTTTTGGTAACAGGCTATGGGAAATGACTCTTGTCTTAAGTAAATATCATATGAGGTGATTTATAAAGTATATAGTAGGTATTGAATTATTTGGCTGTTAACGACATCAGATGGGAAATTTACAATGCAATAGTGGCATGATAAAATTCATGGCATTCATCCAAATAATTAGGTGAATTGTAAATAAAATAATTGGTTTAGGATGAGCATATTTTCCCTAAGAATGGAGTAACATGGAATGTTTTTCAAAGTGCACTTGAAAGAACATTGTCTGTTGTCCTGGCGGGAGGAAATATGCTTTGTCACAGGTCATATTGATGACTTTAAGGATATTACGGATTGGATAAGCATTGGTCAATTGATACAGCCAAATAACGTTGCTTTTACGGCTTTAAGGGCATGCAAATTGGTGAGAACTTTAGCAACGATGGGGTTAATACGCCTGAATGTTACAGTGACAACGAGTGGCATGAACAAGCTTAGATAAGGGAGGGAAAGGAGAAATTCTCCAAATTCCAGAATCTGGCTTAGAAACAGGTTATGTTAGTCGTTTTGGGTTTTTGACAGGATGTGGTGGTACATGAATTCTGGGAAATGTTGGGAAATTGGGGACCCCATATCTAAAACAAATTTGAGACAAATGTGTAAATAGGCTCTATTTGGCGCTGGATGCACGAATTCTAGTGGGGCCTTTCATGTTTTGAAACAAGTGACGCTTTAGGTAGATGGGTTGTCTATGAACAAAATGGGATGGGCGAAATTCGCTTACAAATTCGGCGTGTTATCTTGGTTCATAGAATTTGGAGTCAAGGCGACATAATAAAGGCCATAGGCGTCATGTTGTATAAATTAGGCGTGGATGAATTTGTTTTACAAATGGGGGAGATTATTTTATCACCTGGAAAAAAAAAAAGTGGAAACAAAATTGGATGGCCGCATTAAAAGGTGATTGGCATGCTATTAGAGGAAATTGGGATTTTCCAAAAACCTGATAGGGGGCCATTAGGTCATGGCGGCTGTGAAAATAAAAACCTTAGATGTGAAACTATTGCCACCTCAATTCGGGGAACAAACAGCTAAACTGATAGCATTAAAAAGGATAGAACTTTGTGTGAAACTTGAAGGTAATTTTTTACAAACGGTTAAAATGCTAGAGTGGGGGTGTGTATATTAAAGGATCTACTAATGAATGCGGGGTGGATCCAGACCTTCCGGAATGTGGGGTATTAATGGCGTCCTCGAGAATTTGTGGATTTTCTCCGGGTACTCCAGTTTACTCCCAAAAAATGAAATTATGGATGCTAGACTGGTTGAACACACTAAATTCTTCTTTTTATGAGTGTGAGCGTGAATGATAGTTTGTCTTTTTGTGTTTTTTGATTGGCAGACCACCGAGACATAATCTATCAATAAAAGATCAATAAAGAAAATAATTTGGGCTTGAGTCTAGGGAAGTCCTATGTCTCGACAAGGGGGAGGTGGCCTTGCTACAACGACACTACAAGGCTTATGGTTTAAATCTATATGCATACCCACATATCCATCTCAAAAAATACATATAGATTTTATTTTATTAGATCATATAGATATCATTCCACGATATGGAATTCCAGAAACTATTTATAGTGATAATGGCTCCCATTTTGTTAAAATAATAGTTGTCTACCATCCACAATTGGCGGACCTTATATGAAGTCCTGTTTGGTAGACCTTACAAATTGTTATTATTCACTACACAATGACAATTGGATGATGAGGCGAATCTATCAGAGAAAAAAACGCACACACCAAATTTAGACTATCAGAGGGAGATGTTGCTTCTCAACAGGAAACGGACGAAGCGACGGTGATTCTTGAAGACTGGATGCTGATAAGCAGCATAAAAGAAGAAACATCGGAGCAACGCAAAGTGGGAGGGTCCTTGTTACTGAAAGGGGACACGGATGCACCTTTCCCACAGTAAGAAGGTTGTCTAAATTGAAACGTTTCAAGAGGAAAACTCCCTAAACAAAGACAAAAAGTCATGTTGAAAACAATTATTGCTTTTGGGGCAATGAGATTAATGCTGATTGTGATTCTATTCCTTTCCACAGTAGGGTTGTTTTCTCCAGTTGGAGAAAAAGGCGGAGGCGTTTCAATTGAGGATACACCTTCTTACGGGAGGGTAAACCGAGAAACATACACATTTACATTTAATTTAACATTACCTACTAAATCAAATTTCCAAATTGAAAATATATATTTGGACTCGGCGACGTCCCGGTTGCCATACAAGGGGTCAATCTATGGTGGGAAATATGTGTGGTACATTAACAGCAAAAAATCGAAGATTGGGAAAAGCCTTGTTGCAGAAATTGGTCAAGATTGGAAAGCTTGGACTGACATATTAACCTGTGAAATTTATTTCTGAAACAGGGATTTCCCAAACGGGGGATAATTGGGCGCTGTTAATGGAGTGTAAAGAGGACAAGCACTAGGTGGAGCTACTTTGGTAAAAGGGTGGTCTCAATTGAAACATTGAGGGGACGGGTAAGATAAACTTTCTGACTTAATAAAATACGGGAAACACCAATATTAATTGAAAAGATTATTGCTCAGCAAGCAATACCATAAAACTATAGGGAACTCTTTTATATTGGGTTTGACGTCTCCATATGGTTTCAATTGAGACTAAACCATCTTACAAAGGATTAGGATAACCTACCAGACAAGGGAAAATACGATGGGATCTAACAACTCCCTCAATCACCAATCATTTGGGGAAAAGTGTTTTTACAAATGAAAAAACGTGTCCTACTTGGCAAGAAAAAATATTGAAGCAGTGTTTATCCTGTTACGCGGTAAATAGGAAGTCAATTTTTCCACTGTTTAATCATTTTACCTGCTTAAACCTTACAGGGCATGGTCTGAAGCTGGGGGCGATAAATGAGACGTGGTGTACCGGCGTTCTAAAACAAACTACACCCCTGATACCACGTTCTGGCCTATGGTGGCGGGGTGGTAGATAAATTATACGACTCCTGCCGAAACGCGGCAGGACTAGGTACTTTGGTCTCACTGCTCTTACCGGTGTCTGTTTTTCCATCCACAGTGGAGGAGATACAATTGGCGGCTCATAATTCGGCTGAAGGGTCGACCCTCCCGACATCGTCGAGAGGCATGGAGGGAAGGAGATCCAACATACATTGATGCGATTGGCATCCCCCGGGGCGTACCAGATGAGTATAAGCTGGCTAATCAGATCGCAGCAGGTTGGGAGTCTATCTTCCTTCTAATCACCCCAAACAAAAATGTGGATAGAATAAATTACTTACATTACAATGTCCAAAACTTGGAAATTATACTGAACACGGATTTGTGGCCATGAAGGAACAACTGGCAGCTACCAGTCTGATGGCGTTCCGGGGTCGCATAGCGGTGGATATGATCCTTGAAACAGGGGGCGTGTGTGCAATGTTTGTAAAACAATGTTGCACCTTCATACCGAACAACACGTCACCCAGTGGATCTCTCACCAGGGCCATTACTGGCCTGCAAACACTGAACCGCAATATGCAAGAGCACTCTGGAGTAGATACGTCCGCATTGTCAGATTGGTGGGATAAGACCTTTGGAAAATCTAAAGATTTGGCTACATCCTTCGTGGTGACTATAGGCACAATTACCGCTATCCTAACATTGTGTGGGTGATGTAGTATCCCCTGTTTGCGCTCCTTGCTAAGCCGACTTATAACTACTGCAATTGCCCCTACAAATTCTAAAGTACATGAGTTGTATCTTATGGGACGGTTTGGGGAAAGCAGTGAGGTCCAGGAGTACGGTAAATCCGAGGACCAATTGGACGAATATAATCATGTTCTTTCTCTTTCAGACCAGCCATGGGAGTAAGGAGTAGGCGGGAAAAATCACAGTCACCCGACATTACCATTTAGTGATTACTAAGAAATGACTAATAACATACATATTATAAAAACGGGGGAATGTTGGGTTTATTCTGTTTTACTATTATAATAGTTATATTAATTCATTTCTTTATTAAATCATTCTCTTTCTTTTCTCTGTATTAATTCATTACTTTGTTAAATCATTCTCTTTCTGTTTCCAAAAGTGTTGCGAGGTCACGCCAAGTCATCTTTAACCTGGACGGCCTGTTCCAGGATGGTTATACAAACAATCCACCCAATCTGGGTCCTTGAGATTTGGTGGGCCCTTGGTGACGAGGCCAGGGCTATTCGGCCAATAACAAGAATATTGTTATCGTTATGTAACCGTGCACTTCGGGTTTTTCTGTATGTAACGATTATATGATTATGATTATATTATATGATTCTTAGGTCAAGGAGGTTGTATAATTACTCTAATCTAAATGTTGTTAGGTCTAGTCTCCTGTTTTTGTTATTAGTAAAATACTTTGATTGTTATTGTAGTCCCAGATGTTGTTTTTACTCATACGTGATGGAATGATCAACAACTCTGTAACTTGTTTTGATTCATGACTATAAGAGTGGGACAAAAACGTCTATTCGAGGAGACGTTCGGAAGTTGTAAGGTGACACTTGCTGTAACGCTCCCCTTCGGAGGCTTTTATCTGTTGTATCCATTTCTATTTAATTAAATGTCAATAATTGAATAAGATGTCTTCCTGCAGTTATTGATAATTACGGAAGAAGGTAATTATTAATGAACCTAACAGCAATAAAAACTGAATGTTCCCCTGCTGCGAAACAAACTGTCAGAGACACATATTTACTGTGTATATAGTGTATAATTATCCAATTCAAGTAAGTTTTTCATTTGACATCATTCTGATTGATAGAAATTAAGTTATAGTGAAAACTATGATACTTGGCCAAAACGTGATTTTCAGCGCATGAAATGCACATTAAGGCAATAAAAACTGAAATGTTCCCCCCTGCGAAACAAACTGTCAGTAACACATAGTTACTGTGTATATAGTGTATAATCGTCCAAATTAAGTAGGTTTTTCATTTGATATCATTCTAAGTGATGGAAGTTAGGGTTAGGGTTAGGGTTAGGGTTAGGGTTAGGGTTAGGTTAAGTTATAGTGAAAACTATGATACTTGGCCAAAACGTGATTTTCAGCGCATGAAACGCACATTAGGGCAAAAAAACTGAAATGTTTGTTAGGTCTGAAAATACAACTTCAGGAGCAGGCTAAGAAAGAGTGAGATACATTTAAATAGAAAATATGTATTACCAGACTGCAAAGTGGATAGTGAGAGTTCCTACAGTGGGGTCCTGTTCACTGCGATGTTACTGCAACTCTAGTCGAATGACCAGTGAGTGTCTTAAATACAGGCAAAACTGACAGTTGTCCCTAAGACTTTGGACAGATACGTTTCAGTCATTTGCAGGGCAACAAGTAATTGATTAGTGTCGGGCCTGGAATCTGTAGTCAATGGTTTCCAGACATAGGGTGTTCTTCGCTGTTCCTACCCTGGGGAACACCGCGATCATGATTTTGGAGGAGACTGACTAGTGTTTGTATTAGAGGAGGACATTTGAGCCCCAAACTGAATCATGGGGGAAGAAATCAAAGCTCCGTCGTTGACGCCTGGTGGGTAGATGTGGGTTGGCGTCGACAGTTGGATTCGAGTCTGCTGTTAGAACGTACGTGTGGTCGGATGCTGATGTAGGGACACAGAGCCCAGTTGTATTGGTGGGGATGATCATATACACTTGCCATTCGCAGAGCCACCATATTTGGTCCAGTACTGTCCATGATTGGGAAGGAATGTGTCTGATCTTGGCGCACCTGGTGACGTGAACTTGGTCCAAAGGGGTCTTCGGATCCGGTCCGCTGAAGTTGAAACAGGATGGATAACAGTCTGTTCGGTTGTTGAACTGGACATACGTTGCGGTATTGACTGTAGCTGCTAATGGTACTGCGACCATGGTATGTAGGCGGTCGAGCTTTGCTGGAAGGATTCTCTCAGATTACCCAGAATACAGTTGTGGTACAGGTTGGCGAGTTCTTCGTTCTGTCGGTTGGCCCATAGCTGTGGTTGGGCTACGGCAGTAGGCATGAGGGAACAGACATAACAACTCATTGGTTGTGGCGCGGGCTGTGAGTGCGGTGTATCTGTACCAACTGTTCCTCATCATCGGGTTGTACTCGTTTTCTTTTTGTGTTTGGACATGGGTGAGAATTAGGTGTATCTCCTCAGGCTTAGGTGCTCCTGCCGGACAGATTTTGAGTAGGCGTGTGGCGGATGGTTGTACGAAGGGGTTCACACCAATCACTTTGGGGACCATGGCTGGACTAGTAGTGCGGATGGTGATAGTAAAGAGGGGGCCTTTTCCTGGTCGGTCCGGTCGGAGGCATAGGTTGATGCAGCCTTTTTGTTGGATATTGGTCGTAAGGTCTAGCATATGTTTACCATCTTTGATGGTGGTGGCTAACTTGGTGAAGTTAGCGGTCATGGTGGTTGCTTCTTTGGAAAGGGGCCATGTGATGGTTTTGTAGCCTGTATGGAGGAGGACCTGGTCCAAGGTGTCTGGCCAGACCACTCAGACTCTGGGAGCTTGTAGGTACCAATAAAAATAACTGGAGTCAGTCCTGTGTAATCCCAAGTGAGTAAGCTGTAGGTTGAGCAAAGGGACTTGAACGACGATTGGTGTCTTGGTTAATGGGATGCAGATCTGGGGGCCCCTGATCGTTTCCTGAACCAGCTAGTGGGGCATTCTCCTCCAGTGGGAGTGTACCAAGGTTCTGGTACGTTCCCCCCATGTGGTTGAACACAGAGCGGTGATGATGATGGCCAAAATCACACGGTGAGGTCCGTCCCAACGTGGAGAAGACCAGCACTTTCTTTTTATCACCTTGACGAGTACCAGGTCTCCTGGGGACAGGACCTCCTCTGTGGGAGACAGAGAAGATGTCGGCAGATTATTTTCCATTCATCACAGTTCTTTCTTCGAACATTTTGCATAACCACTTAGTGAGGGAATCTGTTTCTCCTTTCTCTTCTACCACCAGATCTTTTTCCCACATTGTTAAGTGGAAGGGTCTGTCGTTCACTGCCTCAAATGGTGTGCATCCCTGTGCTGTTGGAATGATTCTCATGTACGTTTCTACCAGGCTCAGGCATTCTTGCCATGGTTTTCCTGTGTCTTCCATGGTTTTTCTGAGTCTGAGTTTTACTGTTCTAATGGTTTGTTCGACGAGTCCAGCACTTTGGTTCAGTTTGATAAAATCCATGTTCAGAAGCTCGAAGGGATATGTTCCTGTTTGCCTTGTTCCATGCTTGGGTCGTTCGTTGCCTTGAGAGTTGTGTCTGCAGCAGTTCAGACAGTTTCTGCCAAAAAAAAATGAAGTTTGGAGACCTCTGGGAACATGCATTGTTTGTTGTACTGTACTGATCATCCCTCCTGTTGAGACATGGCTCCTCCCATGGCTCAATTTGGCAATTACTTCAAACAATGATCGTGTCACGCATGGCTTGTTTTCTACTGCATAGAGTCCGTTCTTGTGTTGAGTGGCTCCTTCCTTTTCCCATTGCAGTTTCTCTTTTTCTGGGGAATGATTTTGCATTTCTCTTAGGAATTCAGCAGGGATTGGGCTGTGTCTTTCCACCGTCACGTCTTGTTCTAGGAATAGTCTACAAGCCTCTGTCAGTGCCACTATTTCTGCGGCTTGTGCAGACCAGTCGCCGGGGAGTCGTCTTAACTTGAGGTTGTCTTTTTGAGTCACCACGGCATATACGTTGTGTTTTTCTCCATCCAGGGTTTTTGATGATGATCCATCCCCATAGGCAATGTGTCCGGGGGCAATGGGATGTCCATTAGGTCAGTTGCATATACGTGGTTAATTATGATTCGTTGAGTGGTGAAGAATATGACATATTTTACTCATTCTTTTTAGTATAGCTGTTTCATTTTGATATCATATTTTACTCATTCTTTTTAGTATAGCTGTTTCATTTTGATATCATATTTTACTCATTCTTTTTAGTATAGCTGTTTCATTTTGATATCACATTTTACTCATTCCTTTTGTTGTGGCGGTCTTGTTTTAGAGTCGCCACTGGTTCCCAACTCAAATACAATATGAACAGAAGGATGGGTCTGAGACTCCTCAACTATAATGTTAACAAAAGGCTCTTCCTGAGATTCTTATTTCAAGGTGGGATCCACACTGATAAGAGACCAGATGGAGGACTTCAAAGGGCAGAGGAACAAAGAGCAGGGCGGAGGGTGGGGACTTTATAGGACCAGCGGAGACAGAGGTCTGGATGATGTGGATTCAAGGCTGGAAGATGTGGAGCCCAGAGAACCCCCCCCTCACAGCAGCCCTGGACCAGCCCACATCTCATTATTAATCAGCGAATGAATATGCATTTTTGTTGGACTATAACTGGGCAAACGCGGGTTTGGACAATGTCTTTTCCATCCTCCGCTTCAACACTCAGCGGGCTTATTCTATGGGAGGGAGACCCGGAGCTCTGTATGAATCAATTTGAATGGAATAAATCATCTGTGGATAAACTCGCTCAACCCTGGTTTGTCTCCTCCGATGCTGAACACGCTCCATTGTTAGACTGGAGACTACAGAGTTAAGGAATTGGAGTCAGGTAAAATATTTATAGTCTAACAGTGGGCAACTGTGAGAATTGGTTTAACTACTTGTCGTCCGGTCTCCCATGAACTTCAGGGTGACATGTAATGGCCATGTTTGTTGTTCCTGTCCTGGTGCTGCTGGGCAGATATCTTCAGACTGTTCTCTTAGACTTTCAGCTACCTTGGCAGAATCATTCCCGACAATGTCGAGAGAGTAGAAGCTGTTAGATGTGTTGGTGTGGAAGATATTTTTGGTCTGTAATTCCCTGGGTCGGAGGCCATTTTGGGTGGCCACTAGGCTTAGCCCAAGCTGGACCATGATATCTTGTCCCGGTAACTCTCCGATTTTCATTTTGCATTCTGACAATAAACCCATTCCTTTTGTTGCTTTCTGACCCATATTAATCACCTACTTAATAGTTTAAACAACAATTATTTTCTAAATTACCCGAAAGTGATCTCTACTTTGTGATTAACCCAATATCTCTGAACACACAAAGACCAAAAGTCCCTGACTTTGTCTTAGTTAAGTCCCTGACTCTATTAACAGACCAAGACTATAAAACCCTTGCTAATTATTGTTCTACGTTCATTGGTCCCGGACCAATTGGTTTATTACCAGACTGCAAAGTGGACAGTAAGAGTTCCTACAGTAGGGTCCTGTTCAACGCGATGTTCCTGCAACTCTAGTCGAATGACCAGTGTGTGTGTCTCAAATACAGGAAAAACTGACAGTTGTCACTAGGACTTTGGACAGATACATTTCAGTCATTTGCAGGGCAAAAAGTAATTGATCAGTGTCGGACAGTTGAGTATTTGTGCTGACATGTCACCCCAATCACAAGACTAAGATTGTTTATTCAGTCAGACAGTTGGGTGTTTATGCTGACATGTCAGCCATAAGGATGACTATGATGCTGTTATACTCACAAAAACTTATACAATATGAACAAGCATTTGCAAAGATACTTTGTCTAATCTCACATGTTCCCTTGCTGCCAAACAAACTGTCAGAGACACATAGTTACTGTGTATAAAGTGAAAAATCGTCCAATTCAAGTAAGTTATCCATTTGGCATCATTCTCAAGCTAGAAATTAAGTTATAATGAAAACAATCATACTTGGCCAAAACGTGATTTTCAGGGCATGAAAAGTACATTAAGGCAATAAAAACTGAAAAGTTCCCCTGCTGCCAAACAAACTGTCAGAGACACAGTTACTGTGTATGTAGTGAAAAATCGTCCAATTCAAGTAAGTTTTTCATTTAGCATCATTCTAATTGATAGAAATTAAGTTATAGTGAAAATTCTGATACTTGGCCAAAACGTGATTATCAGGCCATGAAAAGCACATTAAGGCAATAAAAACTGAAACGTTCCCCTGCTGCCAAACACACTGTCAGAGACACATAGTTCCTGTGTATATAGTGTAAAATCGTCCAATTCAAGTAAGTCATTCATTGGCATCATTCCAGGTGATTCTGGAGCTATTTCCCACCATAAACAGGCATTTTGCGATTAAAATAGTGGTTGTATTAGAACCAGGCCCAGGCGGTTCTGGTTGGTGTTTTTACCCAGAAATTGTGTCCAATGATGATAAGGATGTATTTTTGATTATTCTGTATAAAAATAATCATCTAGGGATGTTCAGAAGTTCTGTTATGCCCGAATCAATGACCTCAATTTGGGCACTTTATTTACAAGTGGTGGTTTTTAAGAACCAGGCCCAGTCGGTTCTGGTTGGTGCTTTATCCATTGTGTGGGTAGATGTATTTTCACTATTCTGTCTAAAAATAAAGATCCAGGACAGTTCTGGGGCTATTTCCCACCATAAATAGTGTCCAAAACATGCATTTTGCGATACAAAATAGTGGTTGCATTATAACAGGGTCCAGTCGGTTCTGGTGGGTGTTTGTATACGGAACTTGTGTCTAATTATGATGGGGATGTATACTTGACTATTTTGTATAGAAATAATCATCTAGCGATGTTCAGAAGTTCTGTTATGCCCGAATGAATTACTTTCATTTGGTCACTTTATTCACAAGTGGTGGTTTAGAAACAGGCCCAGTCGGTTTTGGTTGGTGCTTTTACCCAGAATTTGTGTGTATTGTGTGAGTGGATGTATTTTCACTATTTTGTATAACAATAAACATCCAGGATGGTTCTGGAGCTATTTCCCACCACAAAAAGTGTCCAAAACAGGCATTTTGCGATACAAAATAGTGGTTGCATTATAACAGGGTCCAGTCGGTTCTGGTGGGTGTTTGTATACGGAACTTGTGTCCAATTATGATTGGGATGTATACTTGACTATTCTGTATAGAAATAATCATCTAGCGATGTTCAGAAGTTCTGTTATGCCCGAATGAATTACTTTCATTTGGTCACTTTATTTACAAGTGGTGGTTTAGAAACAGGCCCAGTCGGTTTTGGTTGGTGCTTTTATCCAGAATTTGTGTTTATTGTGTGAGTGGATGTATTTTCACTATTTTGTATAACAATAATGATCCAGGATGGTTCTGGAGCTATTTCCCACCACAAACAGTGTCCAAAACAGGCATTTTCCGGTTAAAGTAGTGGTTGTATTAGAACCAGGACCAGTCGGTTCTGGTTCGTGTTTTTACCCAGAAATTGTGTCCAATGATGATGGGGATATATTTTTGATTATTCTTTATAAAAATAATATTCTAGGGATGTTCAGAAGTTCTGTTATGCCCGAATCAATGACCTCAATTTGGGCACTTCATTTACAAGTGGTTGTTTAGAACCAGGCCCAGTCGGTTCTGGTTGGTGCTTTTACCCACAATTAGTGTCGATTGTGTGGGTGGATGTATTTTCACTATTCTCTTTAAGAATAAAGATCCAGGGATGTTCTGAGACTATTTCCCTCCATAAATAGTGTCAAAAACATGCATTTTGCGACAAAAATAGTGGTTGTATTAGAACCAGGCCCAGTCGATTCTGTTGTGTGTATACACCCGTAAAGTGTGTCCAATAGGAATGGGGTTGTATTTTTGACTATTCTGTATAAGAAATTATCATCTAGGGATGTTCAGAAGGTCTTCTATGCCCGAATAAATGACCTCCACTTGGGCACTTTATTTTGCATCGTGGTTGTAGTAGAACCAAGCCCAGTCGGTTCTGGTTGGTGCTTTTACCCAGAGTTAGTGTTGATTGTGTAGGTGGATGTATTTTCACTATTCTGTCAAAAAATAAAGATCCAGGATGGTTCTAGGGGTATTTGCCACCATAAATAGTCTCCAAAACATGCATTTTGCGATAAAAAATAGTAGTTGCATTATAACTGGGTTGTCTCGGTTCGGGTTGCTGTTTATATCCGAAACTTGTGTCCAAAGATGATGGGGATGTATATTTTACTATTCTGTTTAAACATAATCATGCAGGGATGTTTTGGGGCTTTTTTTTATACAAGAATCAAAAACCTCCATTATGGATCTTTATTTTGCACGGTGGTTGAATTAGAACCGGGCCCAGTCGGTTCTGGTTGGTGCCTTTTCCCAGAATTAGTGTCAATTGTGTTGATGGATGCATTTTCACTATTCTGTGTGAAATTTAAGATGCAGGGATGTTCAGGGAATATTTCCCACCGTCAATAGTGTCCAAAACAGGCACTTTGCGATTAAAATAGTGGTCCTATTAGAACCAGGCCCAGTCGGTTCTGGTTCGTGTATTTAGCCGGAACTTGTGTCAAATGATAATGGGGATGTATTTTTGACTATTCTCTATAAAAATAATCATCTAGGGATTTTCAGAAGTTCTTTTATGCCCGAATCAATGACCTCCCTTTGGGCACTTTATTTTGCATAGTGGTTGTATTAGAACCAGGCCCAGTCCGTTCTGGTTTGTGTATACACCCGTAACTTGTGTCCGATGGGAAAGGGGTTGTATTTTTCACTATTCTGTATAAAAATCATCATCTAGGGATGTTCAGAAGTTATTTTATGCCGAATAAATGACCTCCATTTGGGCACTTTATTTTGCATGGTGGTTGTATTAGAACCAAGCCCAGTCGGTTCTGGTTGGTGCTTATACCCAGAGTTAGTATTGATTGTGTAGGTGGATGTATTTTCACAATTCTGTCTAAAAATAAAGATCCAGGATGGTTCTAGGGCTATTTCCCAGCATAAATTTTTTTCCAAAACATGCATTTTGCGATAAAAAATAGTAGTTGCATTATAACTGGGTCCAGTCGGGTCTGGTTGCTGTTTATATCTGAAACTTGTGTCCAAAGATGATAGGGATGTATATTTTACTATTCTGTTTAAAAGTAATCATGCAGGGATATTTTGGGGCTTTTTTATACAAGAATCAAAAACCTCCAATGGATCTTAATTTTGCATGGTGGTTGAATTAGAACCGGGCCCAGTCGGTTCTGGTTGCCGCTTTTACCCATATTTAGTGTCAATTGTGTGGATGGATGCATTTTCACTATTATGTGTAAAATTAAAGATGCAGGGATGTTCTGGGAATATTTCCCACCGTCAATAGTGTCCAAAACATTTTGCGATAAAAATAGTGGTTGTATTAGAACAAGGCCCAATTGGTTCTGGTTGGTGTATTTACCCAGAATTTGTGTTGATTGAGTAGGTTGATGTAGTTTCACTATTTTCTATAAAAATAATGTTTCCCACCATAAACATTGTCCAAAACAGGCATTTTGCTATTAAAATAGTGGTCGTATTAGAACCAGGCCCAGTCGGTTCTGGTTGGTGCCTCTACCCATAATTAGTTTTGAATGTGTAGATGGATGTATTTTCACTATTCTGTGTAAAAATAATTATCCAGGATGGTTCTGGAGCTATTTTCCCACCATAAACAGTGTCCAAAACAGGCATTCTGCGATTAAAATAGTGGTTGTATTAGAACCAGGCCCAGTCTGTTCTGGTTAGTGAATTTCCCCGAAAAATTATATTCATTGACGATGGGGATGTATTTTTGATTATTATGTATAAAAATAATCATCTAGCGATCTTCAGAATCTTTATTTTGCATGGTGGTTGAATTAGAACCGGGCCCAGTCGGTTCTGGTTGCCGCTTTTACCCAGATTTAGTGTCAATTGTGTGGATGGATGCATTTTCACTATTATGTGTAAAATTAAAGATGCAGGGATGTTCTGGGAATATTTCCCACCGTCAATAGTGTCCAAAACATTTTGCGATAAAAATAGTGGTTGTATTAGAACAAGGCCCAATCGGTTCTGGTTGGTGTATTTACCCAGAATTTGTGTTGATTGAGTGCGTGGATGTAGTTTCACTATTTTCTATAAAAATAAAGTTTCCCACCATAAACATTGTCCAAAACAGGCATTTTGCGATTGAAATAGTGGTCGTATTAGAACCAGGCCCAGTCGGTTCTGGTTGGTGCTTCTACTCATAATTAGTGTTGAATGTGTAGATGGATGTATTTTCACTATTCTGTGTAAAAATAATGATCCAGGATAGTTCTGGAGCTATTTTCCCACCATAAACAGTGTCCAAAACAGGCATTCTGCGATTAAAATAGTGGTTGTATTAGAACCAGGCCCAGTCTGTTCTGGTTGGTGAATTTACCCGAAAAATTGTATCCATTGACGATGGGGATGTATTTTTGAATATTATGTATAAAAATAATCATCTAGGGCAGGGGTGGCCAACCCGCGGCTCCCGAGCCGCATGCGGCTCTTTGCCCGGTTTCATGCAGCTCTTACGTCCACATCAAAGTTTGTATTTGTGTTTTATTTGTATTTGTGTTTTATTTTTATTTGCGTGTGCGCTTCGCTTGAGTTCAATACGGTATTTTCGTCCAATGCGCATGTGCTTGGGATGAAAATACCTCAAAGTTTCCCAGTAGGAGCAAGGTCATTTGATTAAACGTTTTTAACAGAGTGGGAGAGCTCCCGTGAACCAGAAGCGACAATGAACGGCGTCTCGCAAACAAAAAGTATCCCAAAGATCGAGCGTCGGCTGAAAAAGCCACACCCCCTGCGAGGCAGACCAAGGCGAGAGTGCTCAGCCGGGAGCAGCCAATAGGAGAGCGAGGTGTACACCCACGTGGTGGGCGCGCTAGTTAAAAGCCATTCATAATAAATGACAGCTCACAAGGAGCGAATGTTGCGCAAAAATACGCTCTGATTTTATGACAGAAGTCCCACTAAGTAACATGCATAGTAAAAGAAAAACGCTATTGTAAATTATAATATTTTTGTTTGTGGACTTGGTTGAACTGAGAGTTTGTCTGTGTGAGACAGTGGACACAATATTCATTGTTGATAATGACTGGCCTGTGCTGTTAGTATTGTAGGAGTCAATTTATGTCATTACTATGCTGGTGTGTGACATTTACAATAAATCTGGCTGAGCAAAGGTATGTGTGTGATGTGGCTCTTTGCGGTAACAGTAAAAAATGTGGCTCTTGGTCTCTGACTGGTTGGCCACCCCTGATCTAGGGATCTTCAGAAGTTCTGTTATTCCCGAATCAATGACCTCCATTTGGGCACATTATTGACGGAGTTCACGACCATGATCCAGTGTGTGGCTCGGATGTGTCCCTCAAACACAAATACTGGTCAGTCTCATCCAAAATCCTAATGGCTCAGTTCCCTTGAGTGGGAGCGGCAAGGAACGCCCTGCATTTGAAGACCATTGAAGGCAGGTTCCGGGCCTGTGTCGGCGCATCAGTCAGGCTGGGTAGCCGTCATGGCCCAGGTGATTTTCCAGGGCTGCCCTGCTCTTGACGGAGTGGCCACCCAGCGGGGCTGTGTGTGTGCCATGGTGGGAGACTCGTGCTGTCCCTTCATCCCTGCCGGCATGTCCTGCTCGGTCCATGATGCCCTGCAGGCTATTAGGAACATGCAGAGAGCTGTGACCGGAGATTCGGTTCCACAACGAGGATGGCTTGACTGGTTCTTCTCTGGCTCATGGAAACAGCCATTTCAATATTTCGATATTTTCACAGACACAAAAGGAGGGAATTGTGGGATGGACTGGCTAACTGGCTTAATAATTGTTTATTCTTGTCGCACCATGTGGTCATACTGGTTTTACCTTTGTTTGATAAGATCGTAGAATGCAAGGTAGACTAGCCAAACTGGTTTTACAATTGAATTAAAAGATCGTGGAATGTAAGAAAGACTAACTAGTTGGCCTCGCAATTGTTTTTTCGCCTCGCGAAATATAAGAAAGGCTGGCTAACAGGGTTTGCAATTGTTTCCTTGAATTGTGGGATGAAAAAAAGGTTCAACTTCAGGAGTAACTGTCACTCCAGGTCATCCAGGGTCAAGTGCACACTTGGAAACTTTCATATTCGACCAAAATGTGCTTATCAGCGCATAAAAAGCACATTTGGTGGTACGCGGAAAGAACGGCAGCAGACAAAAAGGCTATTTAGAAAGGTATCACCACTACGCAGAAGATGGTCGGCTACTCTGCCCTCACTGGAAGATATTGCCAGCCCTCGTTACCTCAGCAGAGCCAGGGACATGATCAGGGACCCATGCCACCCTGGTCACAATTGGTTCCAGCTGCTGCTCTCTGGCAGACAGACGCTGTAAGTTTCCCACATCCATTGGGACTCTAAACTTGGGGAAACACAACACAATCCCTTCTGTGTAATAACTTCGGGTGAGGTAATATGAATAGACATTAGGTACAAGGTGATCTGACACCTACATGCTGAATGAAGGTAAGTGAAAGACAGTAAGAGGTAAGTGATCCACTCAGGGGGTGGTGATGCAATTTATCCATAAAGGCAGAATTGTAAATTAAGAGTCTGGAGTCATAACTTGTAAAACTGTGTAAAACTGTCAGAGACACAAATGTCTCTCTATACATAGTGTAATATCGTCAAATTTTATAATTTAATAAGTTTTTAATTTGGCATCATTCTAAGTGCTAGAAATTAAGTTATAGTGAAAACTATGATACTAGGGCAAAACGTGATTTTCAGCGCATGAAACGCACGTTAAGGCAATAAAACTGAAATGTTCCCCTGCTGCGAAACAAACTGTCAGAAACACATACTTACTGTGTATGTAGTGTATAATTGTCCAATTCAAGTAATTTTTTCATTTGGCATCATTCTAAGTGCTAGAAATTAAGTTATAGTGAAAACTTTGATACTTGGCCAAAACGTGATTTTCAGCGCATGAAATGCACATTAAGGCAATAACAACTGAAATGTTCCCCCGCTGCGAAACAAACTGTCAGTGACACATAGTTACTGTGTATATAGTGTATAATCGTCCAAATTAAGTAAGTACGTTTTTCATTTGATATCATTCTAAGTCATGGAAGTTAGGGTTAGGGTTAGGGTTAGGGTTAGGGTTAAGGTTAGGGTTAGGTTATGTTAAAGTGAAAACTATGATACTTGGCCAAAACGTGATTTTCAGCGCATGAAACGCACGTTAAGGCAATAAAAACTGAAATGTTCCCCTGCTGCAAAACAAACTGTCAGAGACACATAGTTACTGTGTATAAAGTGTATAATCGTCCAATTCAAGTAAGTTTTTCATTTGGCATCATTCTAAGTGGTTAAAATTAAGTTATAGTGAAAACTATGATACTTGGCCAAAACGTGATTTTCAGCGCAGGAAAAGCACTTTAAGGCAATAAAAACTGAAATGTTCCCCTGCTGCGAAACAAACTGTCAGAGACACATAGTTACTGTGTATATAGTGTATAATCGTCCAATTCAAGTAAGTTTTTCATTTGGCATCATTCTAAGTGATAGAAATTAAGTTATAGTGAAAACTATGATACTTGGCCAAAACGTGATTTTCAGCGCATGAAACGCACATTAGGGCAATAAAAACTGAAATGTTCCCCTGCTTCCAAACAAACTGCCAAAGACACATAGTTACTGTGTATATAGTGTATAATCGTCCAATTCAAGTAGGTTTTTCCTTTGGCATCATTCTAAGTGATAGAAATTAAGTTATAGTGAAAACTATGATACTTGTCCAAAACGTGATTTTCAGCGCATAAAATGCACATTAAGGCAATAAAAACTGAAATGTTCCCCCGCTGCGAAACAAACTGTCAGAGACACATACTTACTGTGTATATAGTGTAAAATCGTCCAATTCAAGTAGGTTTTTCCTTTGGCATCATTCTAAGTTATAGAAATTAAGTTATAGTGAAAACTATGATACTTGGCCAAAACGTGATTTTCAGCGCATGAAATGCACATTAAGAAAATAAAAACTGAAATGTTCCCCCGCTGCGAAGCAAACTGTCAGAGACACATAGTTACTGTGTATATAGTGTAAAATCGTCCAATTCAAGTAGGTTTTTCCTTTGGCATCATTCTAAGTTATAGAAATTAAGTTATAGTGAAAACTATGATACTTGGCCAAAACGTGATTTTCAGCGCATGAAATGCACATTAAGAAAATAAAAACTGAAATGTTCCCCCGCTGCGAAGCAAACTGTCAGAGACACATAGTTACTGTGTATATAGTGTATAATCGTCCAATTCAAGTAAGTTTTTCATTTGGCATCATTCTAAGTGATAGAAATTAAGTTATAGTGAAAACTATGATACTTGGCCAAAATGTGACTTTCAGTGCACGAAAAGCACATTAAGGCAATAAAAACTGAAATGTTCCCCCGCTGCGAAACAAACTGTCAGAGACACATAGTTACTGTGTATATAGTGTAAAATCGTCCAATTCAAGTAAGATTTTCATTTTTTTTTCATTCTAAGTGATAGAAATTAAGTTATAATGAAAACTATCATACTCGGCCAAAAAATGATTTTCAGCGCATGAAAAGCACATTAAGGCAATAAAAACTGAAGTGTTCCCCTGCGGCCAAACAACTCGTCAGAGACACATAGTTACTTTGTATATAGTGTAAAATCGTCCAATCCAAGTACTTTTTTCATTTCGAATCATTCTAAGTGATAGAAATTAAGTTATAATGAAAACTACCATACTTGGCCAAAACGTGATTTTCAGCGCATGAAAAGCACTAAGGCAAAAAAAACCTGAAATGTTTGTTAGGTCTGAAAATACAGCTTCAGGAGCAGGCTAAGAAAGAGTGAGATAAATTTAAAAAGAAAATATGTATTACCAGACTGCAAAGTGGACAGTGAGAGTTCCTGCAGTGGGGTCCTGTTCAACGCGATGTTACTGCAAATCTAGTCGAATGACCAGTGAGTGTGTCTCAAATACAGGCAAAACTGACAGTTGTCCCTAGGACTTTGGACAGATACGTTTCAGTCATTTGCAGGGCAAAAAGTAATTGATTAGTGTCGGACAGTTGAGTATTCGTGATTACATGTCAACCCAATCACAAGACTAAGCTTTATTATTCAGTCAGACAGTTGGGTGTTTATGCTGACATGTTAGCCATAAGGATTACTACGATGCTGCTATACTTACAAAAACTAATACAATATGAACAAGCATTTGTAAAGATACTTTGTCTAATCTTACATATCCCTCCTGTTTGTGAGTATAAACACATCGGAACCTCGTTTGTTAGCGACGCTACTTTTGAACGAAATTCTTCACAAATTATTTCAAACTGGAGTTTAGACCGACCAGGAAGGGTACCAGGCGTCTCAGAATAGGAAAGATATATTAATCAGTGTCAGACAGTAGCACAGCATCAATGTCAGATTGGGATATGGATTGTTGCATGTGAATACTAGTTAGCATTAGCTGGGTTTCAACAATCATGATTTGTTCGACTGTGGAATTAATGGTACGTTTGATTAAAGCTGAGAAGCAGGGCAAACAACAAGTAAGGACAACAAGCACGAGAGCAATAACAGTTACGACTGGTACTAGGGCTTTCAAAAGTGTATGTGTCCATGATGAGCCAGAGAGGAACAAGTCAAGCCATCCTTGTTGTGGAACTGGATCTTTGGTCATAGCGTTCTGTATGTTCTTCATAGTTTGTAAGGCATCATGGACTGAGTGGGATTCGTTGGCAGGAATGAAGGTGCAGCATGAGTCTCCTACCATGGCACACACACCTCCCTGCTGGGCGGTTCTTCTGTCGAGGGCAAGGCGCTTCTGGATAATCATCTGGGTCATGGCAGTTATTTGGATTTCTCAGCCTTGTTGCAGTCAGACTGATGCGTTGACGTAGGCCTGGAATCTGTAGTCAATGGTTTCCAGACGTAGAGTGTTCTTCGCTGTTCCTACCCTGGGGAACACCGCCATCATGATTTTGGAGCAGACTGACTAGTGTTTGTATTCGAGGGGGACATCCGAGCCCCACACTGAATCATGGGGGAAGAAATCAAAGCTCCGTCGTTGACGCCTGGTGAGTAGATGTGGGTTGGCGTGGACAGTTGGAATCGAGTCTGCTGTTAGAACGTACGTGTGGTCGGATGCAGATGTAGGGACACAGAGCCCAGTTGTATTGGCGGGGATGATCATATACACTTACCATTCGCAGAGCCCCCATATTTGGTCCAGTACTGTCCATGATTGGGAAGGAATGTGTCTGATCTCGGCACACCTGGTGACGTGAACTTGGTCTAAAGGGGTCTTCGGATCCGGTCCGCTGAAGTTGAAACAGGATGGATAACAGTCTGTTCGGTTGTTGCACTGGACATACGTTGCGGTATTGACTGTAGCTGCTAATGGTACTGCGACCATGGTATGTAGGCGGTCGAACTTTGCTGGAAGGATTCTCTCAGATTACCCAGGATACAGTTGTAGGTGAGGTTGGCGAGTTCTTCGTTCTGTCGGTTGACCCATAGCTGTGGTTGGGCTACAGCAGTAGGCATGAGGGAACAGACATAACAACTCATTGGTTGTGGCGCGGGCTGTGAGTGCGGTGTATCTGTACCAACTGTTCCTCATCATCGGGTTGTACTCGTTTTCTTCTTGGGTTTGGACATGGGCGAGAATTAGGTGTATCTCCTCAGGCTTAGGTGTTTCTGCCGGACGGATTTTGAGTAGGCGTGTGGCGGATGGTTTTACGAATGGGTTCACACTATTCACTTTGGGGACCATGGCTGGACTAGTAGTGTGGATGGTGATAGTAAAGAGCGGGTCTTTTCCTGGTCGGTCCGGTCGGAGGCATAGGTTGATGCAGCCTTTTTGTTGGATGTTGGTGGTGAGCTCCAGCGTATGTTTACCATCTTTGATGGTGGTGGCTAACTTGGTGAAGTTAGCGGTCATGGTGGTAGCTTCTTTGGAAAGGGGCCATGTGATGGTTTTGTAGCCTGTATGGAAGAGGACCTGGTCCCAGGTGTCTGGCCAGACCACTCAGACTCTGGGAGCTTGTAGGTACCAATAAAAATAACTGGAGTCAGTCCTGTGCAATCCCAGAGTGAGAAAGCTGTAGGCTCAGCAAAGGGACTTGAACGACGATTGGTGTCTTGGTTAATGGGATGCAGATCTGGGGGCCCCTGATCGTTTCCTGAACCAGCTAGTGGGGCATTCTCCTCCAGTGGGAGTGTACCAAGGTTCTGGTACGTTCCCCCCATGTGGTTGAACACAGAGCGGTGATGATGATGATGAGTAGCCACTTCTTTCTTGTACTTTGTTTACTGTGGGACTGATGTATCCAGGTGTCTCTTCCTTCGATTTTGATGGCGGTGGGTGTGGGCAAAATCACACAGTGAGGTCTGTCCCAACGTGGAGAAGACCAGCACTTTCTTTTTATCACCTTGACGAGTACCAGGTCTCCTGGGGACAGGATCTCCTCTGTGGCAGACAGAGAAGATGTCGGCAGATTATTTTGCATTCATCACAGTTATTTCTTGGAACATTTTGCATAACCACTTAGTGAGGGAATCTGTTTCTCCTTTCTCTTCTACCACCAGATCTTTTTCCCACATTGTTAAGTGGAAGGGTCTCTCGTTCACTGCCTCAAATGGTGTGCATCCCTGTGCTGTTGGAATGATTCTCATGTATGTTTCCACCAGGCTCAGGCATTCTTGCCATGGTTTTCCTGTGTCTTCCATGGTTTTTCTGAGTCTGAGTTTTACTGTTCTAATGGTTTGTTCGACGAGTCCAGCACTTTGGTTCAGTTTGTTCGTTGCCTTGAGAGTTGTGTCTAAAGCAGTTCAGACAGTTTCTGCCAAAAAAATTGAAGTAAATTTGGAGACCTCTGGGAACATGCATTGTTTGTTGTACTGTACTGATCATCCCTCCTGTTGAGACATGGCTCCTCCCATGGCTCAATTTGGAAATTACTTCAAACAATGATTGTGTCATGCATGGCTTGTTTTCTACTGCATAGAGTCCGTTCTTGTGTTGAGAGGCTCCTTCTGTTTACCATTGCAGTTTCTCTTTTTCTGGGGCATGATTTTGCATTTCTCTTAGGAATTCAGCAGGGATTGGGCTGTCTTTCCACCGTCACGTCTTGTTCTAGGAATAGTCTACATGCCTCTGTCAGTGCCACTATTTCTGCGGCTTGTGCAGACCAGTCGCCGGGGAGTCGTCCTGTCTTGAGGTTGTCTTTTTGAGTCACCACGGCATATACGTTGTGTTTTTCTCCATCCAGGGTTTTTGATGATGATCCATCCCCATAGGCAATGTGTCCGGGGGGCAATGGGTTGTCCATTAGGTCAGTTGCATATACGTGGTTAATTATTATTTGTTGAGTGGGCAACTGAGAGAATTGGTTTAACCACTTGTCGTCCGGTCTCCCATGAACTTCAGGGTCTTCATGCCTTTTGTTGCTTTCTGACCCATATTAATCACCTACTTAATAGTTTAAACAACAATTATTTTCTAAATTACCCGAAATTGATCTCTACTTTGTGATTAACCCAATATCTCTGAACACACAAAGACCAAAAGTCCCTGACTTTGTCTGAGTTAAGTCCCTGACTCTATTAACAGACCAAGACTATAAAGCCCTTTCTAATTCTTGTTCTACTTTCATTGGTCCCGGACCAATTGGTTTATTACCAGACTGCAAAGTGGACAGTGAGAGTTCCTACAGTAGGGTCCTGTTCAACGCGATGTTACTGCAAATCTAGTCGAATGACCAGTGAGCGTGTCTTAAATACAGGCAAAACTGACAGTTGTCACTAAGACTTTGGACAGATACGTTTCAGTCATTTGCAGGGCAAAAAGTAATTGATCAGTGTCGGACAGTTGAGTATTTGTGCTGACATGTCAACCCAATCACAAGACTAAGATTGATTATTCAGTCAGACAGTTGGGTGTTTATGCTGACATGTCAGCCACAAGGATGACTACGATGCTGTTATACTTACAAAAACTAATACAATATGAGCAAGCATTTGCAAAAAGACTGTCTAATCTTACATATCCCTCCTGTTTGTGAGTATAAACACATCGGAACCTCGTTTGTTAGTGACGCTACTTTTGAACGAAATTCTTCACAAATTACTTCAAACTGGAGTTTAGAGCGACCGGGAAGAGTACCTGGTGTCTCAGAATAGGAAAGACACATTAATCAGAGTCAGACAATAGCACAGCATCAAGGTCAGATTGGGATATGGATTGTTGCATGTGAATACGAGTTAGCATTAGCTGGGTTTCAACAATCATGATTCGTTCGACTGTGGAATTAATGGTACGTTTGATTAAAGCTGAGAAGCAGGGCAAACAACAAGTTAGGACAACAAACACGAGAGTAATAACAGTTACGACTGGTACTAGGGCTTTCAAAAGAGTATGTGTCCATGATGAGCCAAAGAGGAACCAGTCAAGCCATCCTTGTTGTGGAACTGGATCTGGTTCTTCAGTTTGTAAGGCATTATGGACTGAGTGGGATACGTTGGCAGGGATGAAGGTGCATCATGAGTCTCCTACCATGGCACACACACCTCCCTGCTGGGCGGTTATTCTGTCGAGGGCAAGGCGGTTCTGGATAATCATCTGGGTCATGGCAGTTATTTGGATTTCTTGGTGATAGGTTCATAAATAATTACCCTTCTGATTTAATTATTGACATTTAATTAAATAGATTGCATCATGGATAAGGACCTTAAGGGAAAACACAGCAAAGCCCCTTGTCTTCAAAAGTATCCTCTTGAACAGTTTTTTGCGTATGGCTTTAAGGCATTTGGATTAAAACAATCACGCCTTCATTTGACCTAACAATCATATAACAATTACATAAAGAAGCCGAAGTGCGTCACGAGGTATGCACACTATACGAGTGTTATGGAAATGACAGATATCCCGAGTCCTTGCTGCCTGCCGATCAACAGCCCTCAGAGCCCGATACTGGGTGAGCTGTAGGATAAACAATCCTTGGATAAGAAGTCCACGTGAGAGTGGACCAGGCGGCTGTTTATGACCTCGAGCGGAACAATAGGAAGAATGGTTTAACAAAGAAATGATTTACTACACATATATGTATATAATAGTAATACAGAATAAACCCAACATTCCCCCGTTTTTATAATACGTATGTTATTAATCATTTCTTAGTAATCACAAATGGAAATGTCGGTGACTGCGATTTTATCCGCCTAATCCTTACTCACATGGCTGGTCTGAAAAAGAAAGAACAGGATCATTTTCGTCCAATTCGTCCTCGGAATTACCGTACTCCTGGACTTCACTTCTTTCCCCGGTACATTTCATAAGCAGAGATATAATTCGTGTAATTTAGAATTTGAGGGGCAATTGCAGTAGTTATAAGTTAGCAAGTAGCGCAAACAGGGGATAAGACAACACCCATACAATGTCAAGGTAGTAGCAAATATGGCTACAGAAAACACAACAGATATGGCCAAATCCTTACATTTTCCAAAGGTCTTATCCCACCTGTCTATGAAGCAGATAATTCTACTCCAGAATGCTTTGTCATATCGCGGTTTTAGGGTCTGCAGGCCACTAATGGCCCTGGTTAGGGACCCATCGGGTGACGATTTTTCGGTATGAAGGTGCAACATTGTTTTCCAAACATTTTGCACACACGTCCCCTTAATCCGTAAGGAGCAACTCCACCGTTATGCGATCCTGGAACGCCATCAGACTGGTAGCTGCCAGTTGCTCCTTTATGGCCACGAATCCCTGTTCAGTATAATTTCCAAGTTTTTGGACATTGTAATGCAGGTAATTTATCTCATCCACATTTTTGTTTTTGGACTCACATCCTGCTGCGATCTGATTAGCCAGCTTATACTCATCTGGGACGCCCCGGGGGATGCCGATCGCATCAATGTATGTTGGATCTCCTTCCCTCCATGCCACTCGACGATGTCGGGAGGGACCCTTCACCACACCAGATTTCTGAGCAGCCAATTGTATCTCCTCCACTGTAGATGGAAAAACAGACACCGGTAAGAGCAGTGAGACCAAAGTACCTAGTCCTGCCGCGTTTCGGCAGGAGTCGTATAATTTATCTCCACCCCTGATTCCACCATCGGTCAGAACGTGGTATCAGTGGTGCGGTTTGTTTTAGAACGCCGACACCCCACGTCTCATTTATCTTCCCCAGCTTCAGAACAAGCCCTGTAAGGTTTAAGCAGGTAAAATGATTAAACAGTGGAAAAATTGACTCGCTTTACCCTCCCGTAATGTGTATCCTCACTTGAAACGCCTCCGCCTTTCTCTCCAACTGGAGAAAACAACCCTACTGTGGAGAGGGATAGAATCACAATCATCATTAATCTCATTGCCCCAAAAGCAATAATTGTTTTCTTTGTTTAGGGAGTTTTCCTCTTGAAACGTTTTAATTTATCCGTGTCCCTCTTTCAGCTACTTTAATAGCTGTTGGCGTGGTTAGCAACATGGACCCTCCCACTTTGCGTTGCTCCAATGTTTCTTCTTTATGCTGCGTATCAGCCCCCAGCCTCCAGGAATCACCGTCACTTCGTCCGTTTCCTGTTGAGAAGCAAAATCTCCCTCTGATAGCTTAAATTTTGTGCGTTTTTTCTAAAGATTTCCTCACGTACTCTGCTAGATTTGCCTCATCATCAAATTCTCATTGTGTAGTGAATAATAGCAATTTGTAAGGTCTACCAAACAGGACTTTGCCAATTGTGGATGGTAGGCGCAATAATTTTGCAACAAAATATGAAACCTAGTGCCAATTTCTTCAATTATTTTATTAACAAAATGGGTGCCATTATCACGATAGATAGTTTCTGAGGTCCCAATTTTCTTTTTTTTACCAATCTCTCACGCCATCCCCAAGGCCAATTGGCGATTTCAGAAATCAATTCCAAATTCCCAAATTCTTTTCAACCTTGATATTTTATTGATAGATTATATCTCGGTGGCCTGCCAATCAAAAAACACAAAAAGACAAACCATCATTCACGCTCACACTCATAAACAGAAGAATTTAGTTTTCAACCAGTCTAGCATCAATAATTTCATTTTGTGGGAGTAAACTGGAGTACCCGGAGAAAATCCACAAATTCACGAGGACGCCAGGAATACCCCACATTCCGGAAGGTCTGGATCCACCCCGCATTCATTAGTAGATCTTTGAACCGTAAGGTTGATGCGCTAATCATCAATCCTTCAAAACACACACCCCCACTCTAGCATTTTAACCGTTTGTAGAAAAAATTACCTTCATGTTTCACATTAGGTTATACCCTTTTAAATGCTACCAGTTTAGCTGTTTGCTCCCAGAATTGAGGTGGAAATAGTTTCACCTCTAAGGTTTTTCTTTTCTTTAATTCACACTCAAATTCTATTCACAGCCCTCATGACCTAATGGCCCCCTGTCAGTTTTTTGGAAAATCCCAATTCCCTCTAATAGCATGCTAATCACCTTTTAACGTGGCCATCCATATTTGTTTCAACTCCATCCAGGTGATGAGATAATGCCCCCCATTTGTAAGACAAATTCCTCTACGCCAATTTTATGCGACATGACGCCATCTACGGCCTTTATCACGTCGCCTTGAGTCCAAATTCTATGAACCAAAATAACAAGGGACTGCTCACTCCCCACATTAGGGTTGGCAACCTCAATCACCGTCGAATTTTGCCCATCCCATTTTATTCATAGACAACCCATCTACCTAAAACGTCCCTTGTTTCAAACCAGATTCTCTCTAAGCCAGATTTTGGATTTTGGAATTCAGAGAATCGCTCCTTTCCCCCTTATCTAAGCTTGTTATTGCCAATCGTTATCACTATAACATTCAGGCGTATTAACCCCATAATTGCAATGCTATCAATTTCAAGATAAAGCTCTCTTAATTTGCATGCCCTTAAAGCAATAGAAAGCAACGTCATTTGGTTGTATCAATTCATCAATGCTTATCCAATACGTAATATCCTTAAAGTCATCAACATGACCTGTGCCAAAGCATATTTCCTATCGCCAGGACAACAGACAATGTTCTTTCAAGTGCACTTTGAAAAACATTCCATGTTCCTCCAGTCTTAGGGAAAATATGCCCAGCCTAAACTAATTATTTTATCGACAATTCAACAAATTATTTGGATGAATGCCATGAATTTTCTCATGCCACTATTGCATCGTTAATTTCCCATCTGATGTCATTAACAGCCAAATAACTCTCAATACCTAAGATTTACTTTGCAAATCACCTTATACGATGTTTACCTAAGATCAGAGCCATTTCCCATAGCTCCCTGTTACCAAAAGAAAAATCTAAAACAATTAATTTAGAGAAATCAACCTTTTGCTAGGCATTTCATAATTATAATTTTCAATGTTTAATAAAAGACCCTCAAATTATCACCAATATACCATAATATTGTAATTTTTTCCAACCTCACCTTTTCTTTAACCAGCCAACCTCCTGGATAAAAGTATTTTAAACAATGAAACTATTCAAAAATAGTATTAATATTATTTTACCCTCCAAAAGCTAGTTCCCTTTAACTAAGAGCCCTTTGAAATCCACAATTGCTCAAAAATGACTATTTTGCTCTATTCCCAAATCCAAAACTTTTACCAAATCAACCTTTTACTAAACAGAATTTCTATCACCTTAATATGCATTTCTGTTTAAAACCCGAAAAATGAATGCGAAAGCATTTTCATAACCTTGCATTCCTTGCAGACAATGTATTGCTCTTATTCAGAAAAGTCCAAACAGAAAACGCCATAAGCCGCTAACTATGACCTCCACTCTTGCTGCGAAAGCAGCATTCTTATCTTCTGTTTACAAACCAGCGAGTCACCACTTGAAACGTCGCCTCTATTTTACTGTGCCCAAATATAACGCTTTTTAGAGAAGACAACCATTAAACAGTCAAATTAATCCCTCTTCCAATATCCCACTACATGACAATATTTTTCCAAGACCCCATATTCAGAATATGCTGCAAGCACATCAACATAGCAAAAACCCATTTTCTGCCCTCAAGTTTGTTTCAGCACCCCCAAGGCCAATCATTATTTTTGCAATGTCTTCACAGAAGGGATTCACAAAATTTTAGTTGTTTACACGGTCTGCGCGCACCCGAAAGCCTAACAGTCAAATTGTCTGCCCCGCGGCCCACATGTTTCACTCCCCTCTAATCAGCAGCCGCTACACCAAAGTGCTTCTCCCGCAGTCGACACATTATTTGGCAAGTCTAGAGCATAATAAAAACACAGGTGACATTCCCTGCTGAACATATAAATGACCATTTTGTATATAGTCTTTCGTCTTTTAAACACCATCTTCCCGCTAGCGGACGGGATAAAAAAAACAGGCCAAGCTGCAATAAGCCATTACATTCCAGTAAATTCACAGTACATATAGGTAATATTAACAAAGCACCTCCGGCACTTGGAAATAACCATTCTAATTGTTGTTCTACAAGCCCCAGCATCACAAAAAACAATTGAATTGTAATCACAAAAACGTGATTCCTGGATTAACCAAATCAAATACCAGTGTCTCCATTAATTTTCTAGCTCAACATTCTCATAATCAAAATCCACATTCCAAATCCTTCTAAGCAGACATTCCTTGTTTTCAGAGACCTTTTAGTCATGCAATATATATACCCCCATTTTCCACAAATTATCTGTGATTTTTGTCAAACTTTACCACATCTCTTCTCCCGCTATCTTTGTTAAAATTCCTACGCTCCCGCCACCTATCTCGGTAAATATTTTTCCCGTCAGCCGAGGAGGCCCCGCTATTTTTCCTTACCAAACAGCACTTTCCCGCCGCCTCGGTCTTAAATACATCCCCGTTATCCGAGGGAGCCCCACTATTTTCCCAAAATGCCATGTTTTTTCCTTCTCCCCGGCCATATTTCGCCATTAGTGTCTGTGGAACAAGTCGTCACACTTTTATCCATTCACACATACGTATATTACCTCTATGCATTAGTGCAATTATTATCCTGCAGATTTATCATTTCATGCATTTAAAATGGCCAGCAAACCCATATTTATTTATGCATAAATATAGCTGTCTAATTTTTAAAGCGCTTTGTTTTTCTACAAATTCCCAATCCTTATAGGGCAGACACATTTTTGGATCGTCATTGCTAACAGCCTTACAACACGTGTTTCCCATATTTTACTTTTTTGTAGTGAGTTCGTGTGCCTCACAGTTAACTTTTTATGTTTTTCCCCCTTCGATTGTTTTTTCTAGGCTTATCTTAATTTTTACTGCAGAAACCACACAAACACCATACAACGTTGCCAATATATTCATGCCTACCCTTGAGACACAGGACACTTTCCAACAAAGTGCCCCAAAAATGTACCTGCCATTGACTAGTACAGTGTTCCCTCGCCACTTTGCGCTTCAGCTACCGAAGACTCAGAGCTTTGCAGATTTTTTTCAGGAAGAAAAATTAAAAATTTAAAGATATTAAATTATATTTATAAATTACATCATTTTACAAGATGTGGAAACAAAATATTCAATTAGAATTAGTAATTGCATCATTTTACAAAAATTTCAAACAAAGAATGCATGTATGCGCAAAGCATCACGGGGCATCACGGGCATAAACGCAAGCTGATTGGCCAGCTGAATGCTCACTGAATGAATACTCGACTCCCCATTGGCCCATTCACCACGGAAGCTCAAGCTTCTCCCGATACCCATTTTCAGTCCACGTTTATCTCGTGCTAGCATACAGCACGCTTCTCGTCAAGCTAAAGCTAAGCGTAAAAGTTAGACTATGAGGGTTTCACGCCTAACGATATCCATCACTCTGCCGTTGATAAGTCAGGCTGGCTCGGTTGGTGCGGACTGAAGGCTTCTCGGATAGGACGGCTGATGGGATTACAAATCTCATCGACTGTCACTCAGACCCACTGACAGAGGAGGACCTACAGGAAATGACCAAGTCAGCGAGTGGGGAGGAAGACAAGTCTGCTGCCGACGACGAGGGTGACGAAGCTGACAAAGCTGACGAAGGTGGCCTTACTTTGCATAATTTGCAGGACCTCTTCAATGCTGCCAAAGACCTCCAAAAAAAGTCCAAAGAAACGGACGATAACATGGTGAGGGCCGTCGAGTTCAGCAATCGCACCGATGACGTCATGGCTGTTTACAGGCGCATCTTCAGCGACCAAAAAAAAAAAACAACGTTCACAACTCCCAATAACGAGGTTTCTTAAGCGCAAAAGAACTGCGGAAGATCCATCCGGACTGCTTGGATGTTTTTGAATTTCTGAGTTTTCTGAATAAAAGTTTACATTTATTAAATGTGCAGCTTTTTTACTGTATATATAATGTATTTGATTTGTTTGTATGCACCAACATAATACCTGCATTCTGATGTGGAATAAAACACCTGAATGAACAGCATATTAGCTTGGAGGTGGTTTTGTGCCCGTGTTATATGAAAAACTTACTTGAATTTAATAGATTTTACACTATATACACAGTGATTATGTGTCTCTGACAGTTTGTTTGGCAGCAGGGGAACATTTCAGTTTTTATTGCCGTAATGTGCTTTTAATGCGCTGAAAATCACATTCTGGCCAAGTTTGATAGTGAGAATATGACATATTTTACTCATTCTTTTAGTATAGCTGTTTCATTTTGATATTGTATTTTGCTCATTCTTTTTGTTGTGGCGGTCTTGTTTTGGTATCGCCACTGCAGGGTTCGGCTCCTGTTCTCAACTCAATTACATGATGAACAAAAGGATTGGTATTGGTCTGAGATTCTTCAATACAATATGAACAGAAAGATTGGTCTGAGATTCTTCAATTACAATATGAACAGAAGGATTGGTCGGAGATTCTTCAATTACAATATGAACAAAAGGATTGGTCTGAGATTTTTCAATGTTAACAAAAGGCTCTTTCTGAGATTCTTGTTTCAAGGTTGGATTCACACTGATAAGAGAACAGATAGAGAAGGACTTCAGAGGGCAGAGGAAACAAAGAACAGGGCAGATGGTCGGGACTTCATAGGACCAGCGGAGACAGAGGTCTGGATGATGGGCATTCGAGGCTGGAAGGTGTGAAGTCCGGAGAAACCCCCCACACAGCAGTCATGGACCAGCCCGCATCTCATTGTTAATCAGCGAATGAATATGCATTTTTGTTATACTATAACTGGGCAAACGCGGGTTTGGACAATGTCTTTTCCATCCTCCGCTTGGGACATCAACACTCAGCGGGCTTATTCTTTGGGAGGGAGACCTGGAGCTCTGTATGAATCAATTTGAATGGAAAAAATCATCTGTGCATAAACTCGCTCAACCCTGGTTTGTCTCCTCCGATGCTGAACACGCGCCATTGTTAGACGGGATAAGACAGAGTTAGGGAATTGGAGTAAGGTGATATATTTATAGTCTAACAATAGTTTTCATTATAACTTAATTTCTAGCCATTAGAATGATGCCAAATGAATAACTTACTTGAATTGGACGAATTTACACCATATACACAGTAACTATTTGTCTCTGACAGTTTGTTTGGCAGCAGGGCAACATTTCAGTTTTTATTGCCTCAATGTGCTTTTCATGCGCTGAAAATTATGTTTTGGCCAAGTATAATAGTTTTCATTATAACTTAATTTTTAGCCATTAGAATGATGCCAAATGTAAAACTTACTTGAATTGGACGATTTTACACTATACTCACAGTAACTATGTGTCTCGTACAGTTTGTTTGGCAGCAGGGGAACATTTCCGTTTTTATTGCCTTAATGTGATTTTCATGCGCTGAAAATCACGTTTTGGCCAAGTATGATTGTATTCATTATAACTTAATTTCTATCATTTAGAATGATGCCAAATGAAAAATTTACTTGAATTGGACAATTTTACACTATATATACACAGTAACTACAGGGAAGCTCATAATACCCGCCTGACAACAAAAGTAAGCATTTTTTTTGCCTAAGTGTGCACTTGACCCTTGTAGACCTGGAGAGGGATAGTTACTCCCCTAGTTTACCCGATTTCTTTATTTTCTTCATTTTGACACTTTTTTGTCACTTTTCCAACGATTCTTCGTTTTAAACAGTTTTACCCAGCTTTCAGAAAATGTTTCCTGGCATTTTGACCATTTTTTTCTGATTTTCGAAAAACGTCTATATTCTGTCCGGACACCATGGTCCCTCGAGAGTGGATGTTCCGGGGAAGGGAAGCTGATACTACCCGCCTGAAAACAAATCTAAGCGTTTTTTTTTTTTTACCTAAATGTGCCCTGGACCCTGGTTGACCTGGAGAGTGATAGTTACTCCCGCAGTTTACCCGATTTCTTTATCTTCTTCATTTTGACATATTTTCGACACCTTTCCAACGATTGTTCGTTTGAAACACTTTTAACCTGCTTTTGGAATTTTTTCTGGGCATTGTTAGACTAATAGTCTTAGCACCTGACTCCAATTCCTTAACTCTGTCTTATCCCGTCTAACAATGGACTGTAATTAGCATCGGAGACAGAAGAGGGTTGAGTGAGTTAATCCACAGATGATTTATTCCTGACAAATTGATCCATACAGAGCTCCGGGTCTCCCTCCCAAAGAATAAGTCCGCCGAGTGTCGCTGTACCCCGCAGAGGATGAGAAACGACATCGACCAGACCCTCATTTGCCCAGTTCTAGTATTACAAAAATGCATATTGATTCGCTGATTGACAATGAAATGTGGACTGGCCCATGGCTGCCGAGAGGGGTGTCTTCTCCGGACTTCACACTCTCCATCCTCGAATCCACGTCATCCAGACCTGTCCCTGCTTGTCCTTTGAAGTCCAGACCATCTGTCTCCTTATCAGCGTGAATTCAACCTCAAAAGAAGAATCTCAGACATTTCTCAGCATTTTGACCATTTTTACCCTTTAAAAAAAAAAAAAAAACGTCTGTATTACGTCTAGACGCTGTGCTCGCCCGAGATTGCCTTTTCCCGGGGAGGGAACCTCATATTACCCGCCTGACAACAAATGTAAGGTTTTTTTTGCCTAAATGTGCCCTGGACCCTGGTTGACCTGGAGAGTGATAAGTCCTCCAGCAGTTTCCCAGATTTCTTTATTTTCTTCATTTTGATACTTTTTTGACACTTTCCCAACGATTGTTTGTATTGTATTAAACACTTTCACCCAGTTTTGGAACACTTTTGTGGGCATTTTGACCACTTTTACCCATTTTCTGTATAATGTCTAGACGCTGTTTACGCCCGAGAGTGCCTTTTCCCGGGGACGGAAGCTCATACTACCAGCCTGACAACAAAATTGATAGATCTAAAAATACAATTTCAGGAGCAGGATAAAAAAGAATGAGATCAATTTAATAGGAAATAGGTTCATTACCAGACTGCAGAATGGGGGAGAATGCTCAAACAGCTGTGAACCGCTCACAGTCTGTCCTCCTCGCAATTCTCTCTGAATGAACAGTGGGTCAGTCTTTATATAGGAAGACAGGGTAATATTTCTAAGACAGTGATGTAGGACAGAGTTTATGTAAACAAAACTTTGGGCTAATATGGTTAGACATTTGCAGGTTAAGGTTGTACGATATTTTTATAGCTATTATAAACTGCTGACCCCCTATCTTATATTGCTCCATTCGAACAAACAGTTCCAAAGCGAGCTGGCCACATCGCACAATACAAGGAAACAATTGCGAACCCTGTTAGCAAGCCTTTCTTATATTTTGAAAGGCAAACAAACAATTGCAAGGCCAGCTAGTTAGCCTTTCTTACATTCCACGATCTGCACAAACAATCGTAAAACCAGTTCGGCTAGTCTATCTTACATTCTACAATCTTAACAAACAAATGTAAAACTAGTTTGACAACATGGTGCGACAAGAATAAACAAGTATTAAGCCAGTTGGCCAGTCCATCCCACAATTCCCTCCTTTTGTGACTTTAAAAATATCGAAACTTTCTTCGTTACCGATGCTACTTTTAAATAAAATTCTTCACAAATCACTTGAAACTGGAGTTTCGCCCACCAGAAAGGTGCGAAAACCCTCATGCAGTTGAGGGAAAATTTCTCCCTTGACCTCCCACTTTGGACAATTGCCTCATGGCCTTGTGTGTCAGAATAGGAAAGACATATTAATCTGTGTCACACCGTAGCACAACATCAGGGTCAGATTGGGATATGGGTTGTTGCATGGGCATACGAGTTAGCATTAGCTGGGTATACATAATCATTGTACGTTCGAATGTGGCATTACTGGTACATTTGGTCAAAGCTGAGAAGCGGTGTAAACAACAGGTTAGGGGAACAAGCACGAGAGCAATAATTGTTACAAATGATACTGGGGCTATCAAAAGTGGCCGTTTCCATGAGCCTGAGAAGAACCAGTCAAGCCATCCTCGTTGTGGAACCGAATCTCCGGTCACAGCGCTCTGCATGTTCCTCATAGCCTGCAGGGCATCATGCACCGAGCAGGACGTGCCGGCAGGGTGAAGGGGCAGCACGAGTCTCCCACCATGGCACACACACCACCCCGCTGGGTGGCCACTCTGTTAAGAGCAGGACGGCCCTGGAAAATCACCTCACCCAGGCCTTTCGGCCTCGCTGCAGCCTGACCGATGCGCCGACACAGGCCCGGAACTTGCCGTCAGTGGTCTCCAGATGCAGGGCGTTCCTCACCGCTCCCACTCAAGGAATTTGGATGAGACTGACCAGAATTTGTGTTTGAGGGACACATCCGAGCCACACACTGGATAATGGTCGTGAGCTCCGTCAATAAAGTGCCCAAATGGAGGTCATTGATTCGGGCATAACAGAACTTTTGAAGATCCCCAGATGATCATTTTTGTACATAATAATCAAAGATACATTCCCATCATCATTGGATACAATTTTCGGGTAAATACACCAACCAGAACCGACTGGGCCTGGTTCTGATACAACCACTACTTTAATCGCAGAATGTCTGTATTGGTCACTGTTTATGGTGGGAAAAAGCTCCAAAACCATCCTGGATCATTATTTTTACACATAATAGTGAAATAATATAATAATAATAGTGCCCAAATGGAGGTCATTGATTCTGGTATAACAGAACTTCTGAACATCCCTATATTATTTTTATACAGAATAATCAAAAATACATCCCCATAATCATTGGACACAATTTCTGGGTAAATACACCAACCAGAACCGACTGGGTCTGGTTCCAATACAACCACTATTTTTATCGCAAAATGCATAGTTTGGACACTACTGATGGTGGGAAATAGTCCGAGAACATCACTTGATGTTTATTTTTACACGGAATAGTGGAAATACATCAACTCACACGATGGACACTTCTTGGGTAAAAGCAGTGTTTATGGTGATAAATAGCTCCAGAACCAACCTGGATCATTATTTTTATACAAAATAGTGAAAATACATCCACTCACACAATCAACACAAATTCTGGGTAAAAGCACCAGCCAGAACCGACTGGGCCTGGTTCTAAACCATCACTTGTAAATAAAGTTCCCAAATGAGAGTTATTGATTCGGCCATAACAGAACTTCTGAACATCCATAGATGATTATTTTTATACAGAATAGTCAAAAATACATACCTATCATCATTGGACACAAGTTCCAGGTAAATACACCAACCAGAACCGATTGGGCCTAGTTCTAATACAACCACTATTTCTATCCCAAAATGCATGTTTTGGACACTATTGATGGTGGGAAATAGTCCCAGAAGATCCCTGGATCTTTATTTTTACACAGAATAGTGAAAATACATCCACCCACACATGGACACTATTTCTGAGTAAAAGTACCAATTGTAACCGACTGGGCCTGGTTCTAAACCACCACTTTTAAATAAAGTGCCCAAATTGAGGTCATTGTTTCGGGCATAATAGAACTTCTGAACATTCCTAGATGATTATTTTTATACAGAATAATCAAAAATACATCCCCATCATCATTTGACAAAATTTATGGGTAAATACACCAACCAGAACAGAATGGGCCTGGTTCTAATACAACCACTATTTTAATCACAAAATACCTGCTTTGGACACTGTTTATGGTGGAAAATAGCTCCAGAACCAACCTGGATCATTATTGATAGGTTCATTACCCTTTTGATGTAATTATCAATCACTGCAGGCAGACATCTTATTCAATTTTGACATTTAATTAAATAGATTGCATAATGGATAAGGACCTTAAGGGAAGATACAGCAAAGCAACAAGACTTCCCCTTTGTATTCACGGTATCCTCTCGAACCGTAATTCGCGCACGGCTTTAAGGCCATAAATCAAAACAATTACAAGGTTGTTGATTAATTCAACATGCGTAAGCAAAAACAACATCTGTATTTTAACAATAACATAACAGGAAACTAAAACGAACCCTCATTTGGATTAAAACAATCACGCCTTCATTTGACCAAACAATCATATAACAATTACATAAAGAAGGCCGAAGTGCGTCACGAGGTATGCGCACTATACGAGTGTTAGGGTAGTGGCAGATATCCCGAGTCCTTGCTGCCTCCCGATCAACAGCCCTCAGAGCCTGATACTGGGTGAGATGTAGGATGAACAATCTTTGGATAAGAAGTCCACATGAGAGGACCAGACGGCTGTTTATGACCTCGAGCATTTTACAAACAATAGGAAGAATGATTTAACAAAGACATGAATTACTACACATATATGGATAATAGTAATACAGAAAAAAAACAACAAAGGAAAGTCTTGTTGCTTTGCTGTATCTTCCCTTAAGGTCCTTATTGATGATGACTATTTGATTAAATGTCAATAATTGAATAAGATGTCTGCCTGCAGTGATTGATAATTACATCAGAAGGGTAATTATTCATGAACCTATCAAATAATCCACTAGGAATGTTCAGAAGTTCTGTTATGCCCGAATCAATGACTTTTATTTGGGCACTTTATTTAGAAGTGGTGGTTTAGAACCAGGCCCAGTCGGTTCTAGTTGGTGCTTTTACCCAGAATTTGTGTCGATTGTGTGGGTGGATTTATTTTTACTTTTCTGTGTAAAAAATAATGATCCAGGACGGTTCTGGAGCTATTTTCCCACCATAAACAGTGTCCAAAACATGCATTTTGCAATAAAAATAGTAGTTCTATTTGAACCAGGCCCAGTCGGTAGCTGGTTAGTGCTTTTACCCAGAATTTGTGTCAGTGGATGTATTTTCACTATTATATGTAAAAATAATGATCCAGTACGGTTCTGGAGCTTAATAGGTCTGAAAATACAACTTCAGGAGCATGTTAAGAAAGAGTGAGATCAATTTAAATAGGAAACAGGTTTATTACCAGACTGCAGGATGGTTGGAGAATGCTCCGACAGCTGTGAACCTCTCACAGCCTGTCTTCCTCGCAATTCTCTCTGAAAGAACACTATTTCAGTCTTTATATAGGAACTCAGCGTAACATTTCTAAGACAGTGATTTAGGACAGAGTTTATCTAAACAAAACTTTGGGCTAATATGGTTAGACATTAGCAGGTTTAAGTTGTTTGCAAACACGATATTTTTATACCTTACGCAAACTGCTGCAGCCTATCTTATATTGTGCGATTCGAACAAACGGTTCCAAAGCGACTTGGCCACACTCCACAATACAAGGAAACAATTGGAAACCCTGTTAGCCAGCCTATGTTACATTTCGTCAGGCGAACAAACAATTGCTAGGCCAGCTAGTTAGCTATCTTACAATTTGTGGTGCGAACAAACAATTGCAAGGCCAGCTAGTTAGCCTTTCCTACATTCCACTGTCTTAGCAAACACTTGCCAGTTGGTATGTCTAACCCCACACCATTGTTTTTACCTTAATTCTGCATTAACTAACGCAAAAAGAAAAAACACGGAAAAAATTCAACGCTTTGCCCAGTGCTCGTCAAATATTTTCTTGTAATTTTACTCGTATCTCAAACTGCTCGTATGTTGGGTCACTCGTATGTCAAACTATTATTGTATTAAGTAAGTATTAATGGTAGAATCCTTTCTACTCCAGTCCATGCAGTTTTTTGACCATGAAATAAAAAACAACACATACACACGTTGCATTTTTTTCTGAGTTATATTAGGTTTGAGTGATATTGAAAATACACAAGATACGCAATCAAGTCTGATATTCCCTTACCCTGGCCAGTCTGGGATGCATATACTACAAAGATGTGGCATCTCAAATGACCCATTGGTGTGGTACAAAAATCAAATAAATATGTAGAATCCATTTATGACCTATCTCTGGCGCCATCACTTAGCTGTTTAGTCCAGAAACAGATTTCAGGTGGTATCCTTGTCAATGTATACAGTGTTTCCATGGTGTGTTTTCCCTGCTTAGGTTCCCCCTGCATCGATTCACCTAATTCCAATACAATGCTTACTGTGTTCAACTTCTATCAACAGGCTTACATTTATGGAGAATATTCTACAAACAATTTAATTCATCACAACGTTCCAAAATGAATTGCCAATAAGATAACTAAAACAAAGAATTGTTTCATCAAAATGTATAGAGTTATGGTGGAGGCACCTCGTAGATGATTAAGGAAATATTGCGGCTTTGAGAATTGGATTCAAAAATAATCTGGTTGACAGAAGACATCAAAATATTAAGTATCTCATTACTAACAGTAAATTTTTTTTAAGTACAGTAAATATGCAGTATTGAAACATTCTAAACAAAAGGCATTATTTTTCATTCACACACACCAAGTAAATCCATATGAGGTTTAGAGACCATGTTAACTAATTTGAAAGTGGGCTCTTGTTTAATTGGAATAATGTTGATGAAGGTTTTGTAAAGTATAGATCCTTTGGCAAGCTTGGTGATGATCTGAATAGCCTCCAGACTGCGAGGGGGAGGGGTATATACCTCCTTGGTGAACTTGATGTAACCATCTTCAAGAGCATAAACTGTCCTATTGGTTCCCATTCCAACCTTCAAAACAGAATAACATAAAATGACAATATAGTCAAACATCTATCTTACTTATCTACTCCAAAAACTATGGAATCACTAGTCTCAGTGTGGTTGATAGATAGAGATAGTGAGCGAGAACGCAAAAGGAGAGCGAGAGAGCTCGAGGAGAGCGGGAGAGAGAGCCAGAGCAAGTTTTAAAAAAAGTTTTAAGACGGCATACACAATTTGAAATGATCAAAAATTATATAAAAATATGGGGAAAATGTGTTAGTTGACAGGTATGTTATTCAATTATGAAAGAAACTCTTACCTTACTTTATAAGAAAAGATAAGTAAAATATGATGACTTTAAAAATTATTATTGTATTTTGTATAAGACAACTCCCTTTGTACACTATGAAAAGTAAAGATTAAACCTGCAGAAATTTTGACGCGCATCTTTCCATTCAAACCAAAAGTTCCTGTGCAATATGAAATAAATAAAGTAATCAACTGAAGACGTCATCACCATTGGCCAGCAGACATTTCAGCCTCACAAAAAAGGTGTAAATTTACCTCACATATGGCCATTTAAAACAACAAAAAATAAAAACGGATGAATGTAACTCAAGTTACCAAGTTATAGATTTTTGCAATGTTTGTGGAACATTTACATTGAATGGGGAAATACCTTTTATCAAGTTAAAAAAATATTAAAGGCTGTCTTCAAATGAGGTCAGTGGGTTAATGACATTTTCAATAAGGATGATCTGTGCACATGTGTACACGAGGCATTTAAAAAAAAATAAAGAAAGAATACGCCAGGGACAAATCTTTGATCTTTTAGTGGATCGGCTTGGTGTTGTCCTGCATCTACTTGCTCATTTTTCATTCTTCATCTTCTTTTCGGCGTTCATGCTCCGTGTTAGCCTTTATTGCTAACAATGCCTAAACCCTTTTTAGTCATCATCCTCTTCTTCTCTTTAGTGTTGTCTGGAACTAACATCCATGTCACAATAGCGCCCCTGTTCTTTGTGGTGGTCAGTTGGTCAATAGCAATTTAAAATATATATTTTTTATTATTGTTGACAAAAATAATTCCACGATAATTATTGTTTTATCGCCCAGCTCTACTTCAACATAATCTCGCATTGACACACATTTTTCCAACTGTGCATAAACTTCCTTATTCCCTCAACAAGGATTCATTAGTGAGGAGTCATCTGAACAACACTCGGTCTCACACACCAGCCCAAATGCTGGACACAGGTTGGTAACGGCTCCCTCATCATCCTTATACAGTGTTCCCTCGGTTATCGCGGTTAATGGGGAACGGAACCACCCGCGATAAGTGAATTTCTGCGAAGTAGGGATTCACTTTCAAAAATGCTTAATTAGAATTTAATTTATTTTATTTCTTCTACCCCCCTGTATACAGTACACCATATAGAATACGGGTAAAGAGAGTGATATTCATGTTATAACAAAAAAACTGTACAATATGTTGTCTCAATGTAATATTCATATTTTTTTTTCCAAAAAAATCTGCAAAGCTCCGAGTCCGCGGTGGCGGAACCACGAAGTAGCGAGGGAACACTGTAGTTCGATCTGTTTGGTCACTTTAAAGCGTTCACAATAGGCACTAAGTTAGAAAGTGACCAAGTCAAAAGTGCTGTGATGTACTGCCTAAGGAGCTTGTGCAAATGGGAAAAGTGTGTGACAGACTTGGGACACTACGTTGGAGAAAAAATAAAAAAAGAGAAAAAGAGAGTGAAATTCATGTTATAAAAAAAACTAAAATATGTTGTCTCAATGTAATATTTATATATATATTTTTTTTTCCCTAAAAAAAATCTGCGAAGCTCTGAGTCCGCGGTGGCGGAACCACGAAGTAGCGAGGGAACACTGTAGTTGGATCTGTTTGGTCACTTTTAAGCGTTCACAATAGGCACTAAGTTAGGAAGTTAGAAAGCTAAAGAGAAAAATTCGGGGAAGTTCACTTACATTCGCGCCTGGGTGATACCTCAGCAGCCGCTGTGTTGCCAGGATGTTGCCAGCATTGACAGGATTTCCTATTAAGGAGAGATAACATTATATGAAAAATTTATAAAGAAAACAATAGCGGACCTTAAACTTGGCTTTTTAACAATCACGAATAAAATGGCCTGTTGACGAATCAAATGCTATTGATAATTTAGCTATGAGTAAGCTATTTTTAGGATAATAGGCTCAATTTACTTAAAAATATGGGGGCTCTATTGCACAAGCAGTTTCTGTTGTTTATAATCCAGTACTTTATTTACATTATTTAGTACAGTATTTTTTTTAAATTGGAGGGGAGGTAATTGCAGCCAATAAGAAAATGGCTTCACTGGCTTCTGTGAAAACTCAGAGTTTAGGCGCTCTAGTTATCATTTAGACCAGGGGCGCTCATTACATTGATCGCAATCGACCAGTCCATCTCCAAGACTTCACTGGTAGATCACCGGAGAGTAGGGCTTCAGTACATTGTGGATTATATATTAAGTTTAAAAAAAGTTAATAAAAATGCCAAAGTTCACGCTGAAAACCCAACCAAAAGACTGGAGATGAAAAATGCAGAAGTCAGGGCTCCACCTCTTCGCTCAGCGCCTAAGAAAAATAATTTTACAGCATAAGAACAACACGCCGAAGAAATTACTGCAGAGGGAGGACAAAAATTTGACCAGCGATCTAGCGGCTTGGGTGCTCCGCCTTGATCGAGGTCTGGCCCGTGAAACAGCCCTGAATATAACAGGAAGCGGCATGGTACGTAGGGGAGTAGTTTCATAACATATTTGAAGAGAATGGTTATTTCCCGGGGCAAGATTTTTAAGATTTTCGGAAGATGCCTTTGTTCGCACCAAGGATTGTAAGATAGCTAACTAGCTGTCCTTGCAATTGTTTCCTTGTATTAAGGAATGTGGCCAACTTGCTTTGGAACTGTTTGTCCGGGCCGCGCAATATAAGATAGGCTGCGGCAGTTTGTGTGAGCTATAAAAATATCGTGTTTGCAAACAACTTAAACCTGCTAATGTCTAACCATATTAGCCCAAAGTTTTGTTCACATAAACTCTGTCCTACATCACTGTCTTAGAAACATTACCCTAGGTTCCTATATAAAGACTGAAATAGTTTCCATTCAGAGAGAATTGCGAGGAAGACAGGCTGTGAGAGGTTCACAGCTGTCGGAGCATTCTCCAACCATCCTGCAGTCCGGTAATAAACCTATTTCCTATTTAAATTGATCTCACTCTTTTTAACCTGCTCCTGAAGTTGTATTTTCAGACCTATCAGCCTTCCTGGACATTTTTATATGGCATATACAAGGAAAATCGAGGAGCACTTCACAGGAAATAAACCAAAGAAGATCAGGCACAGGAGACGGTAAGGGTCTGTTTAAAATTAATGTAGAACAAGGCTGGTGAAAATCTAGTTTTTCCAATCGTGAAAAAGTCAAAGAAAAACGTTCCGTAAACAGGAAATATTTGCATATCGTCGGGGAGTATGTATGTCCAAAAATAAAGACAATACACAAGATATGTGGTGTACGTACACTACCTTCGTAAGACGAGCTGGTGATGTGGCTTGGCTAGGGAGTGAAAGAATCCCTCTTAAAGGATTTTTGGAAATTGTTAAAAATAAAAGTAAACCTTCGGAAAATACTGCACCCGATGAGTAAAAGAGCGCTCAATAAAAAGTCATCTTTATATGAAGAAACCAGAAATACGCCGTGACGCGCTCATGCCTCGCAAAATATAAGAATAACGGTTAAAAAGACGATGTAGACGGATGAATAGGATAATAAAGATAAGTATTAAAGAGATAATAAATTAGATGGGACGTCTCTAGAGAATCTCCCGTAAATATATTAATAGCGTAGCATACGACCATTGTTTGAAAAACGTTCAAACAACGGAACAAGAGGCAAAAAGCATCCAAAACGGGGTCGGGGAATAGCAAAAAAATATCCTACCGATGTGAAATTCATGCTGAGACATATTCCTGATCATTGCACTCATATAGGAGAATGGACCAAAAAGAACAATGAATATGGATGGTGGGGGAAATTGTTATTAGAACCTTTGCAAGCTATTCAAATGAGTTTAGAAGTAAAAATAAAAGGCTGTAAACAAAGGAAAAAAGCAAGAAAAAAATATGTTAACAGCTGGAAGATATTTAAGTTTGGATAGAACAAGCTACTAAAACAGAAGAACAAAAGGCTAAGAAGAAAATACAAAGGGCACAACAATGAAACACTATGGCCACCGTGATTGTTAGGCCCAGTGAAGAGACAATGGCAAGAAGCCCACTTTACGGCCAGCCCCTATTCACAGATGCAGACACCCCTCACCCGACAGGCCAAGCACACCCGGGGCAAACAAAGAGAGGGGGATCGTCCATTGATCTTACTGCTCCTTTCACACCAAAATAAAGGAGCACTAGCTGAACAAAGCGTCTAACAAGTTAGACTACCCCAAGATGGAGCCAGAAGAGAGGAACCCGAGCACTTAAATGCCACTGTGGGTATGAATCTGAATCACTTGGGTCTGATAGTCTACCCACAGATGCAAACAAGAGCACAAAGAGAAAGAAGGGAAGAAAGACAACTCTACCCTACTCTGGTGGCGTTCCAAGGACCTCACCTCTACCCACCACAATGGGCACCACCAGGAGGTGGTGAAGTCTGGTGACCAGATCCTGCTCCGAGTCATAAAATGTAAGTCCTGGTCTTCTGCACGTCGGGAAGGTACATTCATGGTTCAACTAACCACCCCCACAGCAGTAAAGATTGCTGAGAGGTCTACATGGATTCACCATTCCCAGTTCAAGGTTGTTTGAGACATAGGGGACTCTGAGTAGACTGGAAGACGGGCGGTTCCAAAACTTTCGTCTGTTAAAAACTCACCTGATGTCTACTCACCTGCCATGAGCACTCTTCACTTAACTTTGACATTTTGTAGACTTTCCATTCCCACACAAGCCAAAATGAAAGCTGCCGCCACCCTCATCACAGTGACTATACTATCAGCGGCAACCTGGGCGTGGCTGGATGCCCCGCCCACAGAGACCCGAGTTCGAAATCGATTTGTCCTATGCTGCTGTCACAAAAAACAGCGAAGTGGTACGAAAAGAGCAATCCAAAGAACTACAAAAAGAAAATACGTGGTATAATTTCATGGCGTTTCAGAAGAAACTTACTGGCGTGAATGAGAGTTGTTATGTGTGTAGTCGTATACCTATTTCCACAGGTACCCCACCAGTGTATCCTAAGCCAATTGATCCCTACGACTATGACACCAACACACCTCCATGGTATGCTGACATCGTGAAATCATGCTACCTAGAAGCTACAATTAAAGCTACAATTCCCCAAATTAATGTGAAGGTACCACATTTGGCGGGTAGAAATTTTATAAGGCTCCTAGACTACGATTGGAAAGATCTAGCTTCGTTGAACGAGATCCCATACCCACATGATCCGTTGGGAGAAGTCCCCATGAAGTACTGTAGTCAGGTAGTGAGCGCACACAAAACACCACTAACAAAGACCAATTCAATGCCACAGGAGCGCCCCCGGGTGCCACATGCAGGCACTATTACTCTCTCCCTGATGTAATGGGCACTGATCCTCAAGATGATGGGTATTGGATATGTGGCCATACAGTGTTTTTGAGTTTGCCCACAGCATGGACAGGTCTGTGTGCAATGGTGCAGGTGGACCAAGATGCATTCTTTTTAAGGGGAGTAAATGTCAGAGATGAGAGATCAATAACAGTGCAATTCAAATCACATGACTCAATTTGGGGCAGTGATGTTCCTGATGACCATAAGTTGTGGTCCACCCCCCTCCAAAAAAAATCATACCGTCACTGCTTCCTCAGCTTGGAGTGGGTAAACTTATGCTCCGAGTAGAGACATTGAATTATCGCATGGAACTGTACATTAACCAAACTTTCAAGGCCCTACAGGTCATAGCAGATGAATTAAAAGCCCTTAGAGAAATGGAGCTGCAAGCCCGGATGGTCTTGGATTTGATAACAGCCAAGGATGGTGTGTGGGCCATAGTCGGAGAACACTGTTGTACTTTCATCCCAGATGAAACCCGGCGACGAAGGTAACATTACTCGTGCGATAGCTGGAATGAACTGCCTTAGCCAGCAACATGCCCCAGGATCACTCAGCCGTAGGTGCATCACTTTGGTCGTGGTTAACATCCGGGTCGTGGTTAACATCTGGGTCGTGGTTAACATCCGGGTCTTGGTTCTCAATTCTGTTAAAAATTAGCAACCCCTTTACATGCGATTACGGTACTATTCTGTATTTTTTTGGTGTGTAATCCCTTCTATGAAAGTTATGATTCGAAATACTATCCAGCACACGCTGGTAGCTTACAGTGACATACAGTATCACCGCATGGCAAATCATAATGGAGATTCTCGCACTCTTTCGAAGTCTGACGAATATCGGTATGTCGAGTCCTCCGGGTAATTGTACTCGTCTTGACTTAAAAATTGTGTTCGTTCATAAAGAGGGACGCAGAGGAATTTCCGAATAACCCTAAAATTACCTTGAGTTTTAAGTCTCGGCATTGACAAGTGACTTTATTGTTTTCCATGCCCCATGATAAGTAACTGCTGATGAGATTTATATTCTAGAACCTGGGTAGGAGGGATATAAATTGATGGGTTTAATGACAATTCTTTCGAAGTTACTAAAGGGGGGAAATGGGGAGTATGGAATGTATTCTTATGCTTTTTATTGATCAATTGGTTTATTTAGTATAGTCTTTAGAATAGAATTTTGCATGGCCTCGTGGAAATTTCCTTCATGAACCTAGTAGTTAGGGTCGTGTCATCTACCATGACACGTCCATTTCTTTGTCCATTTTCCCACCTAAAGTTTGTATCTATGTCACATGATCTTTGTCAATAAAACTAGCTCATCTGTTGGGGGTTGCCAGGGATTCGAACTGGTCAGGCTGGAGGATAGACATATACGAGCGCTGGCTACTCTGGCTCCCTCCTTCAGCTGAAGTCTGGTAAATCTCATCACGGCTGACTCGGTGTGCTTCCTCTGATCCGAAGTTATTGAATGTATATGGATTAGATCCCACACAATGGAATCGCTAAATCAAGCTAGAATAGTTTTAAATGGCCTTCCCAAAGTCCTGACTTAAACTCCATTGAGAACTTGTGGACAATGCTGAAGAGAATGTCAGAAAGCCATCAAATTTAACTGCACCAATTCCGTCAAGAGGAGTGGTCAAAGATTCAACCAGAAGCTTGCCAGAAGCTTGTGGACGGCTAGCAAAAGCGCCCAACTAAAGTGAAAATGTTCAAGGGACATGTTACCAAATATTATTGCTGCTGTATGTATATTTTCAACCCAGCAGATTTGATCACTTTTTTCTGTTCACCCATAATAAAGTCATAAAAGAACCAAACTTGAATGTTTTTTAAACTGGAGGTAATTACCTATCTTTTCTGAAAAATTTGAGTCAACCTGTCAAATGGCTTGGGAGCTATTGAACAAAACAGGTATTAATACCAATAATAAATTAATCTATAATCCTTATAAAATGTGATGTATGTGTGTGAGTGTGTGTTAATATTATTTCGCAACATTTGTCCAAACTGTGCAACGTAGAGTTGAAATTTTTTTATGGTGGCCAGAAATGGCTGTCGGATATTTATAGACGAGTGACTGAATTTGCTCACCTTACCTAAGTGTGTAAACCCAATCTTCTATTTGTTAAACACCCATCTTTCAAAAGGTATTTTTTTTTAATAGCACAACAATTGTCTTTTGGTTCCAAACAAGCAGGTGGGACCGGCAAAGCCCTGCTTGTCATCAATAAAGGGCACCAGTAGGAAGCTTTTCAACATCAAAGGAAAATCCTTTGCAAGCAGAAGTGGGAGGGAAGCCGGGATCCCTGCTCGTTTCTTATGAAGTAAGGTAACATAGTTACTGTATTATTTGAATGAGCAAAGTGATTTACTTACATATACACAGAAGTTTGTTTTTTCAAATTTGAAAAAAATATTTCCCATAATTATCAATAGACTGATATTCATTTTATCGTGATAACAATATTTGTCATATCACCCAGCTCGAATTTGAAGTAAAAAAATATACATTTTAAAAAGACATCACTCTTAAAGCCAACTGCAATAAAATACATAGATAACACACTTCAAAAATTCCCATTTTGACTTCATATGCACGAAACAGTGACAAATATGGCGGCAAGTCAGCTGACTGGTTAGTGCGTAGGCCTCAGTTTTAGGGTCCTAGGTTTAATCTAAGGTAGGTCCTCCTGCATGAAGTTTGCATGTTCTCCCCATGCTTGTGTGGGCTTTTTCTCCAATATCCTTCCACATTTCAAAGACACGCATGGTAGGGTGGTTGAACACTAAAAATTTGACGAGGGGGTGGCTTATATGCGATTGTGACAGGGTAAAGTGAGTTAAGTTATAAATGAGTACATGTGTGATGTAAAAATAGTTTTGGGATTGGGTGTTTATCATTCTTCGATTATTGATGCCTCAATAATCGAACACACTTACAAGGGTATGGATCGGTATTCAATTTTTTATATCTGGGCTCATGTAGCTGAAACGCTGGGAAATCTTCAGGTATTTCAGTAAAAGTTGGCTTGAAGATAGCAACAACTGACCTGTCTGATCATTCCCCGTGTTTTAAAGGTATGTTGTTTTGTTGTAGAGACTGATTGAGTGTAGGGTTTGCAAGAGACAATAGTTAGCATGTGAGAAAGAACATAATGTTTAGTAAGGTTTGTTTACTTTTTTATGTGTTGGCGTGAATGTGCGAGTCTCGTGTGGAGGACATTAATAGCCTTTAGCAAGCTACCTTCGGCCGCCATTATAGCGTTAGCATGAGTGTGCAATATATGACGGCCGTAGCAAAGGAAGCTATGCAATTGAGATTTCACGAGCCTCGAGTAAGGTACATGTAATAGCATTAGCAACGTACAGTCGGCCGCCATTAGCGTTAGCATTGTGATGTGTATGCGTGTATGACGGTAGTAGCAAATGGAGCTAAGCTATGCTATTGAGATTCCTTTGTTTGCCCTGCTAACTAGCTGAGGACTTTGCTAAGTTGCAAAACAAAAGGTAACAAGTTACAATAGTCATAAGTTATGACCGTTTATGCAACAAGTACATTGTTTTGGGTTATAATGGGTTGTAAATATATTTATATGTATATATATGGGTGTTATTGTATATAATGTTTTTGTGTGAAATGATTAGATTTTCAGTAAAAGTTGGCTTGAAGATAACAACAACTGACCTGTCTGATTATTTCCCCGTCTTTTAAAGGCAAATAAATTGCCGAATTCAGGGGTAAAACACGATTAAATACGATATTTGGAAAGTGATTTTTTTTTTAGTGTTATGTACTCAAAATCTTGCCGGTTTACTGCCGTTTTGATTCTACTCTAACTGATGATGTATTTTGTATGTACAGTGGTACATCGAGATACAATCTTAATTTGTTCCGGGACTGAGCTCGTAGGTCAATTTACTCATACCTCAAACAAATATTTCCCATAGAAATGAACTAAAAACAAATTAATACTAATTGTTTGAAATTTGATACCTTTCGTCTCCTAGGTGGGCTCTATTTTCCCCGCCTACTGCCTGACTTTCAGATGCAACCTATCAAGGGTTGTTTGCTTTTGTATTCCCTTCAAAATATTCTGAAAATGATGCGCACAAATGTCCTCACAACAAGACACATGGCCACTTGCCAACCTGCCCGGGAAGTATTACTCCTCGTGTATTGGCGACGGGGGGGAAAAAACACTGCAATAATGCAACGCTGCAGTGCTCGTAGGGACATAGCATCCTCTCGCGCCCACTTATGCTCGTATATCAAAATGTATCTCGCATCTCAAGATAAATTTGTGCGAAAATTTTACTCATCTCAAATTGCTCGTATGTCGAGGCACCACTGTATTATCATTTAAGTCTTGTATGTATTCACACAGGTGCTCCTTTGTCCTACGTACAGTGGTACCTCTACATAGGAGCACCTCAAAATACGAGCAGCTCGAGATACGAGTACATTTTCGAGCCAATAATTATCTCTAGATACGAGAAAATGTTTGAGCTGCGGGAAAGCCAGGTGGCCAAGACATGAGAGGCTGTTTATCATTGTAGGGCACTGTCTTTTTTGCCGCATCTCTTCTGTGTATAACCAATATCTACAAGCACAGGGCGGAGCGCTGCATTTTTTTCAGTGTTTTTTTACCGTCACTTAGCGCGAATGCCGGAGCGATCGCTAATACGAGCAGTATAGTATACTACAATTTTCGTTGGGTGCTCATAAGAGTATCAGGGGCACTGGCTCTCTCCCCCGCAACTCCTCGTGTAATATCTGTGGTCGCAAATATACCTCTTTGTAATGTCTCTGTGAACACTGAGCGAAGCGTTGCATTTTCGCAAGTTGAAAGTGTTCAAAAGTTGAAATTGTTCAAATTGAAGTTGATTCAATGCTATATTTTGTATTATATTATGTTTGAGGCCTATAAAAGTATATTGAAGGTTTATATAAGTGCACCTGTATGTTTAAGGCTTGTATAAGTAACCAGCATTGGTTTGTACTGAAAAAAACATTTAATAAAATAGAGAGAATACATATAGTACTGTATACATTAGAGATGGAGAGAGAGATTTACGGGAAACTGGCCAAAATAAGCTATCTAATGACGATTGCAGTTTTCTTTTTTTCATCATAAATGCGGTAGCACTGTATGGCATCATTTAATTGATTTCCAACCTTTGTGCAACGTTCAATATTTGGGTCCTGCTGCTCAATCTGTCTGTTTATAAATGGTACTGACGGTGGAACCATTCAAGTTGTATTCCCGTGCAACGCTAACCACTTTCTTAAGCGCATCAAGCTCATGCTCGTGGTACGACGAAAATTCCGATTGAATATTTTGCCCGAGATACGATCAAAATTTTGAGATGAGACCAAGCCAGGTGGCCATGGCACGGTCTTTTTTGCATCGCTTTCATGTATAAAATACATCTACAGGCACTAGGCAGACTTTGCATTTCCCAGCCGTATTTTTTTCCCCACGTTGGCCTACATTTACATGCAAAGTAAACGACTATGGATCGGCAGAGTTATGCAAAGAAAAGGTGACCGTTGACAATCGACAGGAAGCGCAAGATAATTGAAAAATATGAGTGGGGTACGTGTTAACGAGATTGCTACGAGAGGAATCCATCAACCATATCCACCATCCTTAAGCAGTTTAAGATTAATTAATTAAGAAGAGCAATTTAGAAGAGCAATTAAGAAGAGGCCTTCCAAAAGACTAACTATAATTTCCCACCGGCGCAGTGACATTCACGATGAGATGGATAGCCTTCTTTTATTGTGGATAAAAGAAAAACTGTTAGTAGGAGATAGCGTGACCGAGTCAACCATATGTGAAAAAGCCAGCAGAATTTACATGGATTTGAACACAAATTTACATGGATTTGATAACAACGAAAAGAGAGCCTTCAACACCTTCAGAACCCTAATTTAACGTGAGTCATGGCTGGTTCAATTTTTTTTTTTTTAAAAGATCTGGAATATACTCGGTAATCAGACACAGGGAAGCGACAAGTTTTAATTCGAAAGCCTCGGTGGAATTTATCAAGACATTTGCCTCGATTATGACCCAGGAAAGTTACATCCCCCATTAAGTGTTCAACTACGACGAAACTGGTCTTTTTTGAGAAAAAGATGCCCCGGCGGACATTCATTGTGGCAGAGGAAAGGCATTACAGGGGCATAAACCTATGAAGGACCGCTGAACTCTAGCTTTGTGTGCTAATGCCAGCGGTGACTGTTAAATTAAGCCGCTACTGGTATACAATGCGGAGAACCTGCATGCTTTCAAGAGACAAATTATCAGGTAAGAAAAACTCCAAGTTATGAGAAGCGCTAATTCTAAAGCTTGGATTACGCGAAATGTGATGACATTTGTGTGCGTCATTATCGAAATATTGTGAAGGGAGGAAAATACAAACAACTCTTGATGCGGTCATTTTGAAGACTCCGGCAAAACGTCCAGGTGGGGTTAACCCCATCGAACTAAAGTAAAAAAGATTCAAACAAATTTAGAATTCAGTTTTGTGTGAAGTTACATTAAACGTTGAGTGTTTGTATATATTTATCCAAGTTAATTTAAATTTGAATGTTCGTTTCCAAGTGTCGTGGATAAAGTCCCCCCGAACACCTCAGCCCCCTCCTTGTATCTCTACCCTCTGCGAAATACCTCTATTAAACACATTTTATTACTATTAAACCACGTATGTATTACTTTGTCAACATATGGTGAATTAGAAGAAATGAAACATGTTTTCCAATCCAATATCCTGCTTATGGTGTTTTTTTCCAGAGGGTTGGAATGAATTAATTTGTTTTCAGTAATTTTCCATGGGAAACGTTCGCTCAACTTCCGAAAAGCTCGACATACGATATCATTCTTGGAACTGATTACAATCGTATATCGAGGTACGTACAGAAGTTCCCTTTAAACTGAAACGTACCCACTAATGTTCAGTTTGACGCCCACTTTTGCCTTGTGAAAAAATAAAAACGAAGTCAGATATCAGAGGTTGTCACTATTTTACAATAAGGCCACGCAGTTGTGAAAACCAAACCCGAGTCTCAGTATGTGTTTGTCTTGCTTCCAAAAACCCTCCAGAACAGAAAACGAGTACACGGCGTTGTGGGTACAAGGTCGAAAAGGAACAAACGCCAATAGGAGCGATGGCATTGCAACTTCCTCCAGGTTGAGGCAAAAGAGTGTAAAATATGCGGTGGAAGGTTATATTGAGAATATCATTTCGAAATATGTTTGTACCATTTTGCTTCTTGTGACCGTAACGCTTTCCAGGGCTCTTTCCTCCGTGATTCTTGCTGCTACTACCAGCCTTTTTGGACGCGAACCGCTGAGAGGACCAAAGACATGACAGGGCCGGAGCTGGAAAACCTGCAAACAAAATTACAATTAAAAGAAAAAACACTGCGCACTTGTGAGAATAAGCAGTAGCGAAATGCAGTCCCTTGTGAGGATAAGCAGTACGGAAAACGAATTCAATTCAGGGAGACTGTGTCACTCCCAACAGGTGTGAGTCATGTTAGTGATTATTTACAGAGTAAGTTGTCATTTTTTATACAGATTTTTTTCATTCAACAGCAAACTGAACGAGAAAAACGATACCCGCGTTGTACTTGCGAACACATTGAAACAGCGCTGCCATCTTGGAGTGTCTGTAACATAGACAAAAATGCTTGTAAGTGTGTTACCTCATAGCCACCATATTGACCAGGTATTTCTTCGATTCTCCTTTCTGTATAATACAGAAGATACGTAAGGTAGTAGCTTATTGCATTCACCTTTAAAAAAAAGTCCTTGCCATTTTCCAAATTAATTGATTTTTTTTAAATAATATTTTTTGAAACCTCTTTTTTCTAATTAATTAATTTTCGGGGACTGTTTTTTGAATTATGTTTTTGCTCCCTCTTTTTCCGCTTTTTTTTTCTCGGGTTGTTTCTTAAAATATTTTTACCTTCGTTTTTCAAATTATTTTTCTCCTCTTCATTTTAGAAAATTAATTAATTCTTTGTTTTGTTTTATTCTCAGACCTAGGATAAAAAAATAATAATTTAAAGAACGGGCAAGCAGCTTTATCGAGATACTTGTAAATCTCGCGGGACTACGCTCCCCAAATTCGAAACGGGCTGACCCGAGCCCGCGTATAGACTTGCTTCTATTCAGCACAAGCAATTTTTAGTATTTACATATGATGTCCAAACAGTACGAGATAGCCCCGTCATTAAGTCACATAACGGCGAGTACAAGTTTCCTGTAGTCCTGAATTTTCGGTACGAACGCAATTCACGTGATACTTCCAAGTGTCTCGATAAATAGCACATTCGTTGTTCAAATTGATTTTTTCCCCGCCAGAGGCCAGGCTCGGGGAATACAAATTTATTTTTAACAGTTCTACGCCGTAGATGCTCAGTATTTTAGTTATTAATTCAACCGGCAGTCTGTGGGTTCACAACGTAACCAGCTTGGATTTATTTAAACTGCACCAGTTTGTATGCATGGACAAAGCTAAATCCGGTCAGTTATTAACATATAGGCAAACTAACATATAGCAGATGTGAATGGGTCTCTCGCGAGATTCCAAGTATCGCGATAACTGTGCACATTGGTTTTTCAAATTATTTTTCTTTCCCTGAGCCTGGCCTCTGGCGGAAAAAAATATTCAGAAAACGAAAATGCGCAGTTATCCAGATGCTTGGGAGTCTCGCGTGGACTGCGTTCGTTTCGTACAGACACTCGTCGTTAATGTCACTTAATGACTGGGCTACCTCGTACTGTCTCAACTCCATATGTAAACACTAAGCAGTCCCGCGAGATTTACAGGTATCTCGATAACGCTGCGTGCACGTTTTTGGAATTGTATTTTTTTTCTTAGGCGGCCGGGCTGAGGAAAATGAAAAAAGCGTGTTCAGCATCGGAGGAGACAGACCAGGGTTGAGCGAGTTAATCCACAGATGATTTATTCCTGACAAATTGATCCATACAGAGCTCCGGGTTTCCCTCCCAAAGAATAAGCCCGCTGAGTGTCGCTGTCCCCAGCGGATGATGAGAACGACACCGCCCGAACCCGCGTTTGCCCAGTTATAGTAATACAAAAATGAATATTCATTCGCTGATTGACAATGAGATGCGGACCGGTCCATGACTGTCAGGAGGGGTATTTTCTTCCGACTTCACACTCTCGATCCTGGAATCACATCATCCAGACCTCTGTCTCCGCTTGTCCTTTGAAGTCCAGACCATCCGTCCAGCTACTTGTCTTTTTTTGTCCTTTGAAGTCCCCACCATCTGTCTTCTTATCAGCGTTAATTCAACCTCAAAAGAAGAATCTCAGACAGAGCATTTTGTTCATTGTAATCGAGTAAATAACAAGAGTTTAATCCTACAGTAGTAATATCAAAATGAAACAGCTACAATAAAATGAATGAGTAAAATGTCCTATTCTTCACTGCTCATCAGGTAACCGGTCAAATAGTCCCAGGGGCTATTAGGCCGGTAACCGGTCAAATAGCCTATATGATCCCATATGGCTATTTAGCCGGTAAGAATTCTGTGTGAGGTAAATAAGTCAGAAACTACGGCTACGGAGCCAATGCCAAAGTAATAGTCATTAGCACCTCTATGTGTGTAGAAGCAATTAGACTACATGAAAGTAACATCTATAAGTGTTAGTAGTGTAAGTAGAAACATCTCTAGGCAAAGTCAATCCATTTTGGAAAGTGAAATTTGGAAATAATTTCAATAATTCATAACAAATATTCAAAATATTAATTTATTTTATAAGTGGTTAACTTCCCATCTAATTTGATAAAGATGAGATGGACAGTTTTTTTCCTGTTCACCCAATTAGCATGAAATATATATATTTTAACAGGTGAATAGGGATGTAATACTATTATTTAATATTGAGTGAATAGGGGATTTTCTAAACCATTCAACCAATCTTATTGAAATTTGATGTCATTGCGAATTGATATATTTTAACATTAGTTGAATAGGTATTTAATGACTATTATTTAACATTGAGTGAATAAGGGATTCACCTAATGTTAAAATCTATCAATTGGCAATAGCACATCAAATTTCAATAAGATTGGCTGAATGGTTTAGAAAATCCCCTATTCACTCAATGTTAAATAATAGTCATTAAATCCCCATTCAGCTATGATAAAATGTATCAATTGCATGCTAATCGGGTGAACAGGATTTTTTTTAACTGTCTATCTCACAGTGGCGGTTCGTGCATTTGCTGGCGACGCCTTTAATCCAACCCTCAAACTATTTTATGGCTTTTAAAACTAATGCATCTAGAGCTGCAATACATTAAAATAATCAATAATAATTTCATACAATTAAAATATTATTCAGGAATAAGCCATATTTTTTTCACCCAAAATAATTTTTAACTGTACACAATATCCATGTTTTCTTTCGCCATCGAAGCTAATGATGAAAGTCGAGCCTGTCCTGTCGTATTTCTGGCATAGTCCATCTTGAAAATGGCTTTAAATCAACACAACAATAGATTTGCTTGTGCCGCTCACTCCAAATACAGCTTGGAAGCTCTCATGATTAGCGCACTGAAAGTGGCATACACACTCTTTTCCAGAGAGGGGGGGGGGGGGGGGGGGGAGGTCGAGATAGAGACAGAGACAGATACAGAGACAGAGATGTATAATGTGCCAGATGAGAGTTTAATGTACTTTCATTGTGACTGTTCATTTATTTTTTATTTTAAAAAGCAGTAGATAGAAAAGAGCTCTGGCAGGGACAGAAAAAAAGAAAGCACAGGTAGAAAAGAAATCGATAAAAAAAACAAATAATACATAATTAATCTAAACAATCTAATTGCATTTAAAAGAGGATATGTGGCACGGTGCAGCTCTGTGGGAGTTTTTTTCCTAAACACAGGTGACGATTAGTCTTCCTTCTGGTGATCTTGTCTAACTATCCTCGAGCAAGGCACTGGTCCCGATGCTGCTCCAGGTGCTGCGTCTTCAGTAGATATATGAACATATAATGTGGCAATGCACGTTGAATGAGTTGAAAGTAGAAAAGCGCTATAATAGGTGTAATTCAATTTACCAGGACCCTTCCACTCTAAATGGATTGGACGTCTATCACCGTCAATGCAAGACAACATATTTTTGAATATCAAATGTTGGCTGACACTTCCGAATGCATGTATTTCGCACAAAAACCTAATCTGTGATTGTGCACATTCTACTTCAACGGAGACGTCTCGGAGGACGGTATTAATTTCTCTCCTCTATTTTTCCTCCTCCACATGACACGTACACCAGGGAAAATCGATAGCCTGATAGAGAATAGACTCCTTAATGAGGATGGCAAACATCTTGGTAAAGACCCATAATCCGTCATTTAATCCCTCGTTACACAATCATCTGCATTCGATGTCCTGCCGTCCGCCTTTGTCTCTTTTATCAATGCGCTTCCGGATCGGCCAATATGTATGCTTCATTAATGTGAGAGTTGGGGGTATTAATTTAAAGTCACCAAAAGACTGAGCAGATAGTCGCAAAAATTCAACTACTCAGTGTCTTTCCAAAAGTCACTTTCTGTTCATTTTGGATAACTTCTTCCATTTTGAGGTGTTCTGGAAACACTTCCTGCACAATTTGGAGATTTTCTCTTTTAATTTTAAGACACTTCCTTTTTATCTCAAGTCATCCTCCTTTTTTCTTTCACGTACTTATGGGTCAATTTCTGAATATTTTAAAGAATTCCCAGGGGATTTTCTGGTCATGTCGGGGAAATTCCTTTTAGATTTTGGAGCATCAAGGGCCACTTTCTGTATGTTCTGGAGCATTACGGTTCCCTTTCTGTATATTTGAATATTTTTTTCTGTCGATTTTTAGATGTTTATGGGGCCACATCCTGTTTATTAGTCAATTTGTGTTGATTTTTGAGCATTGCAGGATAGATTCCTCTTGATCTTGTATAACTTCTTGTATATTTTGGGGCAATCCGGTGTGAGTTTTTTTGATAATTTTCAATACATTATGTTGTTTATTTCCAGATTGGTTTTTCCTGCTATTGGCCGCTCACACAACTGTGAGATGGCTCACTTGGTCCTAATCCTCTCCCATCCAGATCTTCCCAAGCCATTGGCGAGAAAGACGGAGTATTAGCCAGATAAAGGCAAGATCTACGGGAGCCTTCCTTTCTTTTGTGTCTGTATGGGCTCCACTGATGTCTTAAGCTTCACCTTATTTTCCATCTCTTTTATCGTCATAGCAATATTCTGCTCAGGTTTTATGGACTCTTCCACGAAGAAAATAAAAATAACGACATAGAAACGCATCTGATATTTGTATGTATGTGTGTATATATATATACATATATATATATATATATATATATATATATATATATATATATATATATATATATATATATATATATATATATATATATATATATATATATATATATATATATATATATACACATATATATTTATACATATACATACATACACACATACACGCATACACGCACAAACGCACACGCACAAACGCACACGCACAAACGCACACGCACAAACGCACACGCACACACACACACACGCACAAACGCACACGCACAAACGCACACGCACAAACGCACACGCACAAACGCACACGCACAAACGCACACGCACACACACACACACGCACACACACACACGCACACACAGACACACATACACACATATACATACATATACATACGCACATACATATACATACATACACACATACACACATACATACATATACATACACACACACATATACATACATACACACATACACACATTCACACATTCACACATACACAAATACACACATACACATACACACTTACACACATACACAAATACACACATTCACACGTACACACATTCACAAATACACACATTCACACATACACACATTCACACATACACACATTCACACATACACAAATTCACACACACAAATACACACATACACACATACACACATTCACACATACACAAATACACACATACACACATAAACATATACATAAATACACACATACACACACACACACACGTGTATGGTATAAAAGACACCTGTCCACAACATCAGTCTCTCACACTCCAAACTCCATTATGGCCAAAACCAAAGAGCTGTCAATGTAAACCAGAGACAAAATTGTTCACCTGCACCACCTCGGAAGACTGAATCTGCAATAGGTAAAACGTGGTGTAAAGAAATAAACAGTGGGAGCAATTATTAGAAAACCAAACACATTCGAGACCACTGATAATCTCCCTCGTTCTGGGGCTCCATGCAAGATCTCACCCCGTAACGTCAAATTTATGACAAGAACGATGAGCAAAAATCCTAGAACCACACGGCTGAACTAGTGAATAACCTACAAAGAGCTGAGACCACAGTAACAAAGGCTACTATCAGTAACATATTATGCTGCTATGCACTCAAATTCTTCTTGTTCTTCGCTGAACCCTGGAAGTGCTCAGTTAACACACAGGTCCTCAAATCAGGGAACCCAACATTAACCAAGAACCACAGATCTATAAGCATCCTTCCAGCCGTCTCAAAAGTCTTGGAAAAGATAGTAGCAGGGAAAAGGGGATTACATTTACACCAGTCCATACACCCTTAACAGGCTGGAATTCAGCTTTAGAAAATATTATTCTACCAAAACGGCAGTTTGCTTCTTTCTCGAAAACATGTCTTCAATGATCTCTAAAAGACATTTGACACGATCAACCATCAGATACTGATGACTAAACTATCTAATTGAATTTCTTACCAAGCACGCTAAATTGGATTGAATAATACTTGATCTGTAAGATCAAAGAACACTTTTCGGAATAACAGTTTTGGGGTTCCGTAGGGGCTCCGCTAGGCCCACTGCTCTTCAGTGTATAAATAATCTGCCAAGATGTCCTTCAACTGTCACCTGCCAAACGTAAGCCTATGATGCCGTACTATTTGTCCACACGAAAGACAAAAAAAGATGCTGCACAGGAACTCACAGATGCAATGACGTGTGTATAACTGGCTTGAAAAATCTCTATGTACTTCTAAAACAGAGGGCAAAAAATAACAGTAGTAGTCCAATAATTTAAATACCTAGGAATAATTTTTGACTCTCAAATAGCCTTCACTTTGACAGATAAAAAAACAAGTCAATAAACTAAAATTCAATTCATTCAGTTTTAGTTTCATTTGAAACAATTTAACACTTGAGTCAGAAACATTATATTTTGACACAATGATCATAATACACATGACTTACTGTCTAACAGTGTGTAAAACAACATAAAAAAACAATTGAAATCATTTATAAGCTAGCTCTGAAAGTATTGGACAGTAAGCAAAAAACCCACACCCACTGTCAGATATTAAAAAAACACAAACACCTGAACTGGGACAATGCAGTTAAATATGCAGATGCTTCCTAAGATTACAAAATCTTCCAACACAAAGCCCCTCCTTCACTGCAAGATTTTCTACAAAAAAACTCCAACACATCAACAAGGGTTGGCTCTAGAGGTGACTGTGTAGTTCACTTCAGAAAGAGTGCATTTACCTAAGGTACAAGTGCAGCAGTGTTTTAAAAAGCTGCTCATGAGTGCCCCCCTCAGGCGAGACAGGTTCAGTTGGCACACACCTCACTCACAACATCGACACAGAAGAGCCTCATCAATACCTATTTACAGTCATGATCGCAGTACTCATCAGCCCCTACACCCACGAATGCATCACGTTGTCACACACAAGGGGCTCAACTACACACTTTCTGGATATGATTTTTTGTTTTGTAAATAGTCGTGCTAGAGTTAGATCTATTATATACCAAAAACTTACTTACCCGGGCCTCTCAGCCTTGCTGCAGCCGGACTGAAGTGCTGTCACAGGCCTGGAACCTGCAGTCAATTGTCTCCAGACGCAGGGTGTTCATTGCCGCTCCCACCCAGGGGAACAGAGCCATCAGGATTTTGGAAGAGACTGACGACAGAGACAGTGTTTGTGTTTGATGGGGACATCCGAGCACCACACTGGATCATGGTCGTGAGCTCCAACACTCGTTCATCAGTTTGGACGTTGGTGGCCAACTTGGTGAAGTTAGCGGTCAAAATCTCACAGTGAGGTCCGTCCCCACGTGGAGATGACCAGCACTTTCTTTTTATCACCTTGACGAGTACCAGCTCGCCTGGGGACAGGACCTCCTGTGTGGGAGACCGAGAAGATGTCGGCAGATCATTTGCATTCATCACAGTTATTTCTTGGAACATTTAACAACTGAGTGAGAGAATCTGTTTCTCCTGTCTCCACCACCACCAGTCTGAGTCTTACTGTTCCATTGGTTCTTTTAACGAGTCCAGCACTTTGGGGGCGGTAGACGCAATGATACCTCAGGTCAATTCCAAGATGCTCCCATAGCTTGGATCACGCGACTCACGAAGCGAGCACCACCATCACTCCAAATGAATCGTGGTATTCCATGGTTGGAATGATCCTTTTGCATATGGCTTTTACGACTGCCGTGGCGTCCGCTTTCTTGGATGGACATATCTCAACCCACTTGGTCAATGACCACCAGACAGTACTTCTACATCCCACCTTATTTCAGCTCGATGAAATCCATGTTCAGAACCTCGAAGGGATAAGCCTGTTTGTCTTGTTCAGTGCTTGGGTCGTTCATTGCCTTGAGACTTGTGTCTACAGCAGGTGAGACAGTTTCTGCATTTTTTAAAGTAGGTTTGGTGACCAATGGGAACATGCATTGTTTGTTGTGCTATACTGATCATCCTCCTGTTGAGACATGGCTCGTCCCATGGCTCAATTTTGAGAAAAAAGAGTGACTCTGCATATTGTCTACCTCGGTCACAGTCTGCAGAAGTTCCCTATCTTGTAGAAGACTTCCTGTGTGTGGTTCCAGTTTTTGTCCATTTTTACAACGTCTTTTTGAGTCTGTATCTGTTTTAGTTACCACAACCAAGATGCCGTTCAAGAGGCAGGCGGCGGTAGCTCCGTCCACACTTGCTCATTTTGTGTTTTTGCTGCTTTTATGTCTTAACTATTTGATTTGGTGATTTTTAATGATTCCATTTACTTTGATTGGCTTTGTACTTTGTACTTTTGCTTTGCTGTTCTGTCTAATCACCCTCTTGCTACTGCCACTATAAAATTTCCTGAATATGGGATGAATAAAGTTATCCATCCATCTTGAAAAAGTCCATATATTGCCATGATCCATTGGCCTTCCAAAATATAGATAAATGTTATTGTCCTCTAATTGTCCCGTTGGCAGTGAGGGGGAGTTGTGTAAAACTGATATTGCCAAGTTCACTCATAGCCCTTGGGTAAACAGCGGAAAGTCTTTAACAAGATAGACGGCTTCCAGTGCCGCAGCCCTTCAGGTCAGGCCCTCCGCATAAAGATAGGCTGTCATACACAGCTTAGGGGTTGAACACGTGAATCCCACTCTATTTCTCTCTCTCTTACACCTTCCCATAAAATGCAGAGTCAAATAGCTCTCATCTAATCCTCAGCCCTCAGGCACTGGCCTGCAACAAAAGTGCAAGAGAAAAAGAAAACCTTGGCTGAGTTTCAACTTTCTTTCAGGGTTTATTTTTAAATCCCCATTTTACTAAAGGGCTTATTTCCGTTTCTGATTTTTTTTCTTCCAAAGTCATCATTGTTATTAACAAGAAAAAAAGAAAATGCCCCAAATTCCCTAAAATTAATAGAAAGTGATATAAACAGGATAAGACCCTAAATTTCCTCAAAATAAAGAGAAACGTAACAAGATATCAACTGCAACTGGCCCTAAAATGCCCCACATCAATAAGAAATGAATAACTATCAAATTTAAGTCACCTTTAAATGCCCCAAAATTAACAGGAAATATAAAAATAAGAAGTGACCCCACAACATAATCATGGAGTGACCACAAAATGAATAATCAAAAGGAAGTGACCACAAATTGCACCACTATCAACAAGAAGTGATATTGAAATGCTCTGTATGCAACAAAAAGCTACTTATAACAAGAACTGACCCCAACATACACCATAAACAAGAGTAAATAATCTGACAACACTTGGATATGACCTCCCAATGTTCCACAATTAACAAGCAGTTACCTGATGAGAAAAGGTGTTTCACTGAAATGCCTCAAAACCATTAGGAAGTGACCTGAAATGAATAGAAATTGACACCAAAATGCACAAAATCCAACAGGAAGTGTCCCCGAAATGCTTAAAAAAACAAACAGTCACCTAACAACCAGGACTGACCCCGAAATGAAGAGGAAGTACTCTGACATCAACGAGAAGGGACTTTGAAGTCCTTAAATATCAACAGTAAAATACCTGTGAATTAACCAAAATCAACTAAAATTATCTATATTAAAAGGAAGTCCTTTTAAAATGCACCAAATAGCACATGGACTAATATATTTAAAGTGGCCCCCGAATGTCTCAAAATAAACAGGAGGTGACCCCAAACTGCACCAAAAGCAACAGGAACAAATATCAAATAAAAGTCATAAAAGAAGTGATCCTGGAATGCCCCCAATACACCAGAATTGTCACATGCCCTATAATAGGATAATCTGGCCTTCTTTGTCAGGGGAAAAAAAATGCCAGGTAAACTCAAATGATGTGCTTCATATAATCGACCCACCTATTATTTTCCTATTCTTTTTCTATTACTATTCACTTCAACTGTTCAGATGAGATCAATAAATGCTTCTGGCACCCGCGCTGACCTCATCGATAATCCTACTATCCCAGGGAATGCTAAATTGGAGCACCCCCACCACGAACCCATCTACTCTTTGTCTTTCTGTTAACAAATTGGCCGCAGTTCACATAAATTGCCTTCTAATCCATTTTTACTGGATTTACATGAGTATTTTTTTACTCAAACATATCTTTATTCCACTACTAATATTGTGTTGTTTTTATATTTTGTTGGAGGTTTTTGGATGGAGGCGTGTGTGTGCGCCTTCCTAGGGCTGGCTGGCACTTGCCATGTCGCCGGCAAGGACAGATGGACCACGCCTCCCGCTCAACGGCGGCAGCGTGGGCTGCGGTGGTGGGGGCGGAAGACGTGGGCCATAGATAACTTCGACCGCTAAGTTTTGGACTTTGTGTGGGACTCTGGCGGCCATTCTCTAGCCGGGCAGAGTTCTGACGGTCGTCTTCAAGCGTGACATGATGACTGCGGCCATTTATAAGCATTGCATGATGACTGTGGCCATTTTCAAGCATGGCATGATTACTGCGGCCTTTTTCAATCATGGCAGGAGGACGATGGTGGTAGGTCTCGAACACAGGAACACACACTGAGGCAGATAGAATGAAAGTTAAAGGCCGCGTCTGCAGAGGCGTGACTACTCTCCAAGCTCCTCGAAGCTATCTCCCGCCGAAAAGCTGCTTCAACGGTGGTTTTATTAGAGATAAGACAAGTCATAAAATTGGGAGGCGTTAATACAAATGAAGGAGGTGGAGTGCAAAAGGTGTAGTGCACATTTTAACCAATAGGTGTAAATCAAATTATATTCTAGTAACTTTTAATACATCACAGTGAAAAGGGTGCAGGACTAAATATAAGAATACAAATATATTTCACATATCCCCCCTGAAGTTACTTTGAAAGAATTTTCATTTTCATCAATCTATATCCCTCCTCTGGAGGTTTTAGAAACCAAATATCAATAATAGTCACTCAACAGGGTATGGAAAATAACAAAATCACTTGTCAAGGCAGAAGCGAAAACTCAAGTTTACTCAGGGGCACTTGGGAAAAATTCCTCTACGTCCCTCTTAATGAGCGAACACAAATTTTAAGTCAAGACAAGTACATTTACCCAGACGACTCGACATCCAGGGATTCGTCACACTTTGGAGGAGTGCTAGAATCTCCGGCAAGGTTTGTCATGCTGTGAAACTGTATGTTACTGTAAGATACCAGCGTGTGCTGGTTAGGTTTTTGAATCATAACTTTCATACCAAGGATTACAAACATTGAAAAGATACAGTATAGAAGTAAAACCGCAAGACAGGGAGTTGCAAATTTAATCTGAATAGAGAACCATGATCTGGTTGGTAACCACGACCACAGTGATACCCAATTACGGCTGAGTGATCTTGGGCCATGGTGTTGGCTAAGGCTTTCATTTCAGCTATGGCACGAGTTATGTTACCTTTTTCACCGGTTTCATCTGGGATGAAGGTGCAACAGTGCTCTCCAACTATGGCACACACACCTCCATCCTTGGCTGTTATCAAATCTAGGACCATTCGGTCTTGCAACTCCATTTCTCTAAGGGCTTTCAATTCATCTGCTATACCTAGTAGGGCTTTGACAGTTTGGTTAAAGAACACTCATGTAAAAATTCAATGTCCAAGTTGGGAAATTAGTGACAAAATGATTTTCGGGGGAGGGGGGGGGGACCACAACTTATGGTCACCAGGAACATCACTGCCCCAGATTGAATCACGTGGTTTGAATTCCACTGACTTTGATCTTATATATCTTCTGTTATGTTCGCTCCCCTTCAAAGGAATGCATCTTAGACCACCTGCATCACTGCAGATCTAAATGTGACACCTAGACCCAGTGAATTCAGGATATCAGGATGCCTGTGGAAATGGGTATACGGCTACACACAACAACTTTCATTCACACCAGTTAGTTCAGGGGTGGCCAACCCGCGGCTCCCGAGCCGCATGCGGCTCTTTGCCCGGTTTCATGCGGCTCTTACGTCCATATCAAAGTTTGTATTTGTGTTTTATTTTTATTTGCGTGTGCGCTTCGCTTGAGTTCAATACGGTATTTTCGTCCAATGCGCATGTGCTTGGGATGAAAATACCTCAAAGTTTCCCAGTAGGAGCAAACTCATTTGAGTAAACGTTTTTAACAGAGTGGGAGAGCTCCCGTGAACCAGAAGCGACAATGAACGGCGTCGCGCACACAAAAAGTATCCCAAAGATCCAGCGTCGGCTGAAAAAGCCACACCCCCTGCGAGGCAGACCAATGGCGAGAGTGCTCAGCCGGGAGCAGCCAATAGGAGAGCGAGGCGTACACCACGTGGTGGGCGCGCTAGTTAAAAGCCATTCATAATAAATGACAGCTCACAAGGAGCGAATGTTGCGCAAAAATAGGCTCTGATTTTATGCCAGAAGTCCCACTAAGTAACATGCATAGTAAAAGAAAAACGCTATTGTAAATTATTATATTTTTGATTGTGGACTTGGTTGAACTGAGAGTTTGTCTGTGTGAGACAGTGCACACAATGTTCATTGTTGATAATGACTGGCCTGTGCTGTTAGTACTGTAGGAGTCAATTTATGTCATTACTATGCTGGTGTGTGACATTTACAATAAATCTGGCTGAGCAAAGGTATGTGTGTGATGTGGCTCTTTGTGGTAACACAGTAAAAAATGCGGCTCTTGGTCTCTGACTGGTTGGCCACCCCTGAGTTAGTTATTTGGATTGCTCTTTTCATACCACTTCACTTTCCTCTCGGCTCGAATCTCTGGGGGCGGGGCATTCAGCCACACCCAGGCTGCCACTGATAGCACAGTCACAGTGATGAGGGTGGCAGCGGCTTTCATTTTGGCTTCTGTGTGGGGGTGTAAAAACTACGAGAGGTCAAGGTTAGGTGAAAGCTGCTCAGGCATGGCAGGTGAGCAGACATCATATTATTTTTTCACGGACAAGGGTTTTGGAACCGCCCGACTTCCAGTCTACTCAGAGTCACCGATGTCTCGAACTACTTTGACTTGGGATTGGTGAATCCACGTCGACCTCTTAGCAATCCCTACTGCGGTGAGGGTGGTGAGTTGAACCCCGAAGAGGCCTTCCCAACGTGACGAGGACCAGGACTTCCTTTTTATGACTCAAATCAGGCTCTGGTCACGAGACTTCACCACCTCCTGCAGAGTAGACAAAAGGATCACGGCAGCTTACATGTTCTTTGGACAAGTTTATCGGTTTCTTGGTTTTATCGTACCATTTGTTCGCTCTTCAAGTCCCACGTTCTTTTGGACGTTGCACTTGTTATTTTTATTGTTGATATTAGGCCATCCAGGCGTCTAGGGGTTACCCTCAGCTGCACTGGAACGTGGATTAGTTCATCCGGGGGGTAGCCGGAGGTGTGGGGCAGTCAAATTCGAAGGTGGCGACGGGCGGCCTCTCAGGAGACACCTTGTGAAGGTTCCAACTTTGTCTCCTCTTTGCACTTGTTTGGGCCTGAGGTTATCTTGCACATTGTCCGTAACAAATTAAACAGTTCCTACAAAACAATTTAAAGTAGATATTTAGACCTCTGGGACATGGAACACATGCTGTGCCATGTCCATCTTCCCCCCTGTTGAGACATGGCTCCTTCCATGGCTCAATTTTGGAATAAATTCTTTGGTAGGCACAGTAGGCCTTTAGCTGTGAATAGGCCGTCTGCTGACTGTTCTGCTTCTTCATGTATCTATGCATCTTCTCTTTCTATGGTGCAATGTTTTCAAATCAATTAACAGTTTTTAGATCGACTCAGTTGTTGTTGTTGTGTATGCTGTTTGGTGTTTTCTGCTGCTGCTTTCGCTGCTGTATTCTGTCGTTGTCTTCAGAGTGTGGTTAACATTTGCTTACCGCTATGTGGTTGGGCTTAAAACCCCAATAAACAAAAATCATAACAATCTTACTTATTTTCTAACTATAGTTTGTGAAAATTTAAAATCCTTAACAGTCAAACTTAAATATGGCTAGGTATTCTATTTTGATCGCTGCTTCCTTGTTAAGATCAATAAGTATATTTGTTTTTTCCTTTCCTGCAATTTCACAAATTAACTAATCATACCAAAAGTAGGAAAAATACAAAGAGCAAATCAGGCTGCTCTCTCCTCAGGAAAACAGCTTTTCCGTTCTCTGCAACAGTTACATTCAAATCAATTCATATCCAGAAACAAATGCACACATTTATAATTCTGAACAGAATTGAACCTACTAAAATGTCACCACCCCTTGTTTGTTAGGGTTAATAATTTTAGCATAATTGAGTCATTTAGAGCAATTAAAATTCCTTACTTATAAAATGCATACTAATCAAGTCCCAATTCATTCAATAATGTGTATCGCGTTGCATATTGAACTCAGTCGTTTGAAATTGAAAATATCACCATCTAGTAGTCTTTTTATCAAATGTCACATTGCATTGTCTTTGAAGTTTGCCAGTCATCTCCTATAAAACTTTCTTAATCAATATTTTTCAATAGTCAGGCATACAATTAAAATCCAGTTCCATTTCTTTCCATTTTCTTCCTAATTGTTCACATTAACTATCTGTAAGAAGGTTTGGTCTCAATTGAAATGCTTTAACTCTTTTTATGGAGACAATAAAACCAATATCAAAAGTATGGCCTTATGGCTTACGGCATTGCTCCTGGAGCAATCATCTTTCCAATCCATATTGGAGTGCTTGCCACGATGTCTGATCGCGTCAAAAAGTTTATCTTACTTGTCTCCTCAAACGTTTCCACTGAGACAACCTTCTTACAGTTAAAGGTAGATCTGCATCCTCCTTTTCAGCTATTTTGATGTCTGCTGGTTGGTCAGCAAAACTTGATACGGACGTTCACATTCAATTCAAGATATATATATATATATATATATATATATATATATATATATATATATATATATATATATATATATATATATATATATATATATATATATATATATATATATATATATATATATATATATATATATATATATATATATATATATATATATATATATATATATATATATATATATATATATATATATATATATATATATATATATCTTGAATTGAATGTGAATTAAACCTTAAGTATTAAGAATTATTTGGTTGTTAATATTATCAAACATGAAAAATACAATGCAAAAATGGCATTCATCCAATTATTAGGTAAATTGTACCTGTTGGTGGGATAAACTAATTATTTTAAGATAGGCATGAATTCCCTAGGCATTGCACGGGAAACATTCCTTGTTTTGTCCTGAGCAAGTGAAATATGCTTTGGCGTGGGTCTTATTAATGACTTTTTTAGAATATGAATGATAAATGGATTACATAAGCTTTAGAACAATTGATGTCAACCAAATTATGTTGACCTAGGATTATTGCTCAAAGGACAGCTAAATTTGATTAGCTGCCAAGAAGCCCTGACTGGGGACGGAGCTCTTCACCCATCAGTGTTCTCGTTACCTCTGCGTCCTGCGTCTGATACGCACAGCTTTTCTTCCAGACGCACAATTTCAAGTAATGTGCTTTTTTCGGACGCAAAGAAATTTTTATCAAAAAAAAACCAAAACACATATATCCGATAGCAAACCAATTTATTCCACATAATCTTTGCGAAATAATTCTCGCGAGACTAGCAGACACTAGCAGACGAAGGAGAGAAAGCGATAGCAAGAGTTTCGTAATAGTGTAAGAAAGATAAAAAATGTTTCAGAAAAAGCAAAACAGTCTGGATAGTTATTTCGCAGTTAAAAATACAACTAGTAAGAAAAGAACTGCAGAAGATTCGATCGATGATCATGAAGCAAAACGGGGGAAGCAAGGAAAAATACGCACATTTCAAAAGACTTTTGGCTGCAAAGAGAGGAGGATCTACGAGCTGAAAGACTAGTACAATGATAAATAAACCCTAACCCTAAACCATATAATAAATAAATTAAATCTGAATGTTTATATATCGTTGTTTATGTTTTATTTGCATCCGTAGTATGTTGGGACTCGTGACAAGTTTCCTGGGACGCACAGTTTTCAGACAAGCGAATCCCTGGGACTCGCAGTGTGCCAATTGTAAAATTATCACTGACCCATAATGAAAATTTGCAGACCACTGATATCTTATTATGAGTGTGAGCATGAATGGTTGTCTTTATTCTTGTGTTTTTATTGGCTGGCCACCGATATATAATCAATTGGTTAAATTTGAAGGTGGAAAAGAATTTAGAAAATTGGAATAGATTTCCGAAATCGCCAATAAGACCTTTGTCAGGAATGCGGCAAAGTATTTGGAAATTTGAAATCGATTTCTGAAATCACCAATAAACCCTTTTTTAGTGACGGCGGTGACAAATTCTGGAAAAAATATTTAGTCAAATGATTTTTTTGATAAAAATGCAGCAGCAGTACTCCGAATGTGAAACCTGACGTTGAGGAACAAATAATATGTTCTGCGAAATGGGGTAATTGGGGGCACTGAAAAATAAAAAAAGGAAACATCTTTAAGGAAACACATTGAATTTGGGTTAGCAGAAGGAGACTGCTTCTCAACAGGAAACGGACCAATGTTGGTGCCAGGAGCCTAGGTGCTCAACCTTCAGCATAAAGAAGCACTAGCACTACCCAAAGTGGGACCGTCCATAACAAGTGTTTCTGACCAACCAGCAGACATGAAGATAGCCGTGAGGAGAATGAGGATCCACCTTTTGCACAAAGTGTTTCAATTGACACTAAACCTTCTTACAAAGGGTTAAAATAAATGAGGAATGAAATTGTACAATGGATCCCCAGTCAAACATGCTGACCTTCTCACAAAACTCCTGAAAGCGGTACAGCTACTAATGAAGCGGGCTATCTGCAAGTTTAAAGCACACACGACAGGACAAGATCCTGTCTCATTGGGGAACAAGTGACCAGACAAAGCAGCCAAAGAAGCCGCACACTCCTCAAACATCCAGGCGGTGATCTCTACAGTGGAAAGACACAGCCCAATTCCTGCTGAAATCCTAAGAGACATGCAAAATAAATGACCAGAAAACAAGAAACTACAATGGGAAAAAGAAGGAGCCACTCAACACAAGAATGGCCTCTATGCATACAAGCCTTGCGTCCCAAGATCATTGTTTGAAGTAATTGCCAAATTTAACCATGGCAGGTGTGAAGTTGCGTAAAACAGGAGTCTCAATAACATATGCATTTCAAAGGACATACATATTCCCTATTACAAAGAAGCATGGCTCTATGACAAATTTGCAGCCAAACAGTGACACCTGGTGACATCTATGATGGTGGTGACACTGATGATTGTGATATGGATTGAAGGTCCCTATGACATTTAACCGTGACACGGATTGAAAGATTATGTGCAAGCTTTCGTGACCTACAAATTTTCTATGACAAAGAACATCCTGTCAATAATCCTAATTTATGTCTTAACACGTCTCAGTGACTGTTGTACCTTTTTCATGACATCATGCTGAAACTTAATAAAAGCGCGACTTGGGATGAGAGAGAGTTCCGCGGAGCCGAGCGTGAGTTACCTAAATTTATGACCTTCGATATCCCCGAGAACATCCGGAGACCTCCGGGATCTCAGTGGATATCCAGCCCTCCAAAAGTACGACTAAGACGCCGAAGAGAAAGAAAACAGAAACGGGGTTGTCGGGCTGGCCTAGCGGTTAGGCTCCGACAACAACCATTCCGAACCCCGCTTCCTAGTATCTTTCTGACAAATGCCCGATCCATTACCCACAAAATGGATGAGTTGGAACTTCGAGTTGCTACCAACAGCTTTGTAAGGTACTGCAACATTATTCTTACCACGGAAACATGGCTACACCAGCATATACCCGACGCCGCGCTATCGCTAGTTAGCCGAACGCTTTTTCGGAACGATCGTTCCAAAGAACTAACAGGAAAAAGCAAAGGCGGTGGACTATGCATGTACATACACAACAAATGGTGTTGTGACAGCAAGATCATTGACACTCACTGTTCTCCGGATTTGGAGCTATTGACAATACGATAGAGGCCATACTATCTACCGAGGGAGCTAACGGTCGTCATAGTAACGGCTATCTACATACCTCCAAATGCTAACGTCAACACGGCTCTTGACCTACTGCTAACGGCTGTAAATAAACAACAGCTCGACCACCCTGATGGAGTCTTTATTGTCGCTGGTGACTTCAACAAAGCATGTTTAAAGTCTGTTCTACCTAAGTTTATCCAATATGTCAAATGCAATACAAGACAAGACAAAATTCTCGACCATGTCTACTCGAACATCAAACATGCCTATAAAGCTGATCCTCTTCCACATCTAGCTGGATCAGACCATCTCTGTATATCTCTAACCTCTGCGTATACCACACTTCGAACGCAGACAAGGCCAAAAATAAAGACAATATGGCCCGAGAACGCTTTTTCTAAGCTGCAGGAGTGCTTTTCCCGCACCAAATGGGAACTTTTCGAACAAAACGACCTCCTGGACTAAACAGAAACTGTACTCTCCTACATCAGAAACTGCATTGACAACGTTACTACAAACAAACGGATACAAGTTTTTCCTAATCAAAAACCCTGGATGACCAAAGAGACACAAGCACTTATCAAATGCCGTAACACCGCCTACAAATCGGGAGACAAGAGAAAGTATAGAGCTGCCAGAGCAGAGCTGAAAAGAGGCATAAAGAAGGCCAAGGCAGCATATACTAAGAAAATCAAAGAACACTTCATTGAAAATAACCCAAAGAAGATGTGGCAGGGAATACGACATATCACTAACTACAAGAACAATTCTATGTCTGTAAACGCGAATTAGGGGAGAAACTGAACCATTTCTTTGCCCGCTTTGAAACTGATAAATCAGACCCAGTGTCAATACTCCCACCACCACCCTGCGACAATACACTGGAGTTTCGGAAACAGGAAGTGAGACTGGAAATGCAGTCTGTGAACGCCAGGAAGGCTGCTGGTCCAGACGGAATACCTGGCAAGGTGCTCAAAGCCTGTGCTGAACAGCTGGCAGGAGTCTTCATGGACATATTCAATCGGTCCTTGCAACAATCCATCGTTCCTGCCTGCCTGAAATCTGCCACCATCATTCCTGTTCCCAAAAAGCCAACCATCGACAGCTTGAACGATAACAGGCCTGTTGCTCTCACGCCTGTGATCATGAAGTGCTTTGAAAAGTTGGTGGCCCGACACATCAGAAATACAACCCCCCCCCCCCCCCCCTCAGATGACCCTCACCAGTTTGCTTATAGAGAAAACAGGTCCACTGAGGATGCTATCGCCGTGGCTCTACACACAGCACTGAGCCACTTGGAGGACCAGGGGAACTATGTGAGGATGCTTTTCATTGACTATAGCTCAGCCTTTAACACCATTAAGCCGGACATTCTGAAGGACAAACTCTACCACCTTGGACTATCCTCTTCAATCTGCTGCTGGATAAAGAACTTCTTGATTGGCCGACCACAAACTGTCAGAATGGGTCCACACCTCTCTTCCTCCATTACACTGAACACTGGCTCACCACAAGGCTGTGTACTGAGTCCCCTCCTGTACTCCCTGTACACATACGACTGCACACCAGCCCACCAGTCAAACTCCATTATCAAATTCACCGATGACACCACTGTGATCGGACTCATCTCAGGCGGGGATGAGTCAGCTTACAGAGACGAGGTCGACAAACTGTCTTTTTGGTGCTCTGCGAACAATCTTACACTAAATACCACAAAGACTATAGAAATTATCCTGGACTTTCGCAAGCGCAGCACAGACCTGGCCCCACTCCTCATTAACGGAGTATGTGTAGACAGGATCCAATCCTTCAAATTTCTGGGAGTCCATGTCACGGATAGGCTCTCCTGGTCTACAAACACCACAGTGGTAGTGAAGAAGGCCCAGAAACGACTCCACTTTCTCAGGGTACTGAGAAGGGACAAATTGGACACCAAGCTTCTGGCAACCTTCTACAGAGCCACTGTGGAGAGCATCCTGACTTACGGCATTACAGTGTGGTATGCCGGAAGCACGGCAGCCGACAAAAAAGCCATGCAGAGGGTGATAAACACTGCCCAGAAAATCGTCGGCTGCTCTCTGCCATCACTAGAAGACATTGCCAACCCCCGGTACCTCAGAAGAGCCGGGTCCATTGTTGGGGACCCATACCATCCTGGACACGGCCTGTTCCAGTTGCTTCCATCTGGCAGACGCTACAGGTCCTACAAAGCACGGACAAACAGGCTCAAGGACAGCTTTTTCCCAACAGCCATCAGGACTCTGAACCTGCAGCAACACGTGACATGACGACAACACAAATCCCTTCTATGAAATTAAGTCGCAATGAAGTAACAGGAAGTTCGTTTGGTGTGTATCTGCCTTCCACAGGCTGACTGAGGGAGGGTAAGTATATAGACTGTGAGAGGTAAGTGATCCATCTTATTCTTGTTGGCATTGGTGAGGCAACTTGCAGTCGCCGGATTGATGGCGCTCAAGGCGGAGAGCTAACAAATATGAATATGTCATAAATGTCATAAATGTGTCTTGCCTGGGGAGACGAACTTGTGGAGAAGCACTATACAATTTCGTCATATGTTGCTGAGGGTATGATGACTATTAGGCTTTTTGTCAAGTCAATGATGACGACAATGCCTATGTCTGATTTTCATCTACTCGCGTCTCTGACCTCTCCCAGCCGCGCGGTTGCTTTAAAATATAACAGTCTCCTGCCTCGTTTTTCCCTTGTGCACGGTTGGTAATTATGTTGATCTGTAACTTCAGACCCAAGAGCAGGAGCCATGGCTCAACAGGAGGGAAAGTATAGCCGCAAACGTCTCCAAACCTACTTAAAAAATGTGCAGAAACGGTCTTACCTGCTGTAGACACAACTCTCAAAGCAATGAACGACCCAAGCGTGGCAAAGCAAACAGGGAGGTATCCCTTCAAGGTTCTGAACATGGACTTCATCGAACTGAACCAATGTGGCACATACAAGTACTGTCTTGTGATCATTGACAGACTTACCATGTGGGTTGAGATAAGCCCATCCAAGAGAGCTGACGCCATGGCAGTCGCAAAAGTCATATATAAAAGGCGGTGGCAGTCCGTGCATTTTCTCGTAGGGCATTCAACGAATAATCAAACCCCAAAAAACTATTGTATGTGTTAGGTTTATCATTATTATATATTTGCTTGTAATATAATCATTATATATATGTGCTTGCAATGAAGAACGCTTTGCCATATTTTGTATATTAAACACTACATACATTAACGCTTTGCTTATTAGGAATGTTAGAACGCTTTGCTTATTTTAGATATTTAACATTACATATATTAATGATTTATCGATATTTTTATATGTTCTTGCAATGAAGAACGCTTTGCTTATTAGGGGTGTTAGGTTCCTCATTATTGTAAAGGTGACATTAATACAATGGAGTTTTAATTCATCCCTTGCAAAGAAAATGCTCGCTTTAAAGTTAACCAAAACACCTTTGGAGGTCACTTGTCCTTCACACCTGGACTTCTCAAGACTATGGTTCAACAACAAGCTCTTGGGAACTGCGGATTTGTTTTGGGAAACGCGGCTCCTCAAGATGGTCCGCAACAACACTCGGGAAGATTCGACAGACCGACAATAGTTTTGAGAACTAAAACATATTGTTATGAAACACTAAGTACTGTTTAGACTTCTGTTATGCATGTTACTTAACACTGATGAATATATTAGCAAAGGAGACATCAGGGTCTTTAGAATCATCTGACCGCAGTGTATGTGGATGGATTCTCTTCTTGCAAGAATAAATAGATATGTCCATTTGTCAATTTTTTTCTGGAAAGATCAGTCTGGAAAATAGCTTTCTTGCAAATCTGCAACCAAAATCCATTTGTTTTTCTCCGTCTGCCATTGTGGATGGAGTTTGCGATCTCTGGCTGGCTCATTTTGGCTTTGGTCCGCCTACTAGCCAACCATAGTTGGTGAAAGCAATGACATATCCCTCCGCCTGCGAAATGGCCTTGGTGTCACCAAATCGAATTCTGATTGGTTAAAGTTACAGTCTTATCAACGCTTGTTTAATGCAGCAAAACTGATTGTGAAGGCCTTGAGGCAGATTTCTGACCCTGGCAACAAATAAAGGCTGAAATGTAATTGGTTAAATGCATCAATAAAAAGCACACATCTGGAAGCAGTGCAACCTAGGGGAAAAGCAATGAAAGGAAGCTAACAGACAATTTAGAATTCTTTAATTAAGTATTGATTGACAAAATACAGGGTGACCCAAAAAGATGCGTACCAATCGGTTTCGAAAAAGTTTCCATTGGTACGCATCTTTTTGGGTCACCCTGTATAATATATGATTCAGATATTTCTTAGGCCAGCAGAGAAGGCCTTGAAGGCCCTGAAGGCCCACCACTGGTAAAAGGATCATTCCAAGCCATGGAATACCGCAAGTTATTTGCAGTGATTATGGTGTTCACTGAACGACGGGGTCCAAATTGTGGGACAACATCTTGGAATCAACCTGAAATATAATTGCGCCTATAACCCCAAAAAAGCTGGACTCATTAAAAGAACCAATGGAACAGTAAAATTCAGATTCAGAAAAAACATGCAAGACACAGGAAAACCATGGCCAGAATGAATGAGCCTGGTAGAAACATACATGAGAATCCTTCAAACAGCACAGGGATGCACACCATTTAAAACAGTGAACGGCAGACCCTTCCACTTACCAATGTAGGAAAAATATCTGGGGATAGAAGAGAAAGGAGAAACACATCCCCTCACTCAGTGGTTATGCAAAATTTTCCAAGAAAGAACTGATAAAATGCAAATGATCTGCCGACATCTTCATCTTCTCGTCAGTATCCTTCAAATTCCTAATGGCTCTGTTCGCCTGGGTTAAAACAGCAAAGAACACCTGTTGGGTTTATTCTGTATTACTATTATAAATATAGTTGTATTAATTCATTTCTTTGTTAAGTCATTCTCTTTCTATTTTCAAAGTGTTGCGAGGTCACGAATAACCGCCAAGTCATCTTTAACCTGGATGGCCTGTTCCAGGATGGTTATACAAACAATCCACCCAATCTGGGTCCTTGAGATTTGGTAGTCCCTTTGTGACAAGGCCAGGGCTATTCGGCCAATAACAAGAATGTTGTTTCTGTTATTTAACCGTGCACTTCGGGTTTTTCTTTATGTAACTATTATATGATTATGATTATATTATATGATTCTTAGGTCAAGGAAGTTGCATAATTGTTCTAATCTAAATGTTGTTAGGTCTAGTCTCCTGTTTTTGTTATTGGTAAAATACTTTGATTGTTATTGTCAGGAGTCGCTGGATTGCCTCTCCTGACATGACGTCACGATAGACTCAGCCGTGGCTAATTACGTGATTGGATTATTTTTGGTATTTAAGCATTGTGATTTTCTGTGGACGCCGTTGGATCGACTGGTTTCGTCCTGGTGTAGTACTGGTTTAGTTCTGGTTTCGTTTCCTGTTAATCCTCGTAGTCATTGCTGTTTCCATGACGCCCCGCCGCATGTTGTTTTCGTTTGTAATGAGTGGTCAAGCTAAGTTGTTGCAGTTATGTTACCCCGTTCAATAAATCAACCTACAAGAGCTACAGACCTGCCTCACCTTTCCATTCCTTCGGCGACTCTGCATCTGGGTTCAACTTCCCCTCCGATCGCCTCGCACTACGCGGCGGCGATCGTAACAGCACGATCCAACCATTATGGACCCAGCGGAGCGCCACCCACGCTCGCGGCGACGCACTCGGCGACGCCGCAAACCATCCACCTCGAAGACACCGGACTGCTTGGAATGTATAAGTAACCCCTCAGAATCGTTTAGGAATTTTGTAATGAACACACCGTGGTGCGGGGCTCTCAGGCACATCATTGCTAGAGATGAGCCGCAGCTGGTAGAGAAGTTAGAGCCGCAGCGTACTCATAAGCCCCACCACTGCTATGCACGTCGCCCTGGGAAGCCTTTACCGTTTCATCATGATGTCCAGGTGCGTACAACCACCAGAGAGCGCCCAAGTTATCTTATGCCTATGCCCAGAGGAATTGATTCACCATGGAGGGAGCCTGAAGAGTCTGGTGAGGAGGACATCATTGAGGAAATTGATTTTTTCGCTGGCGTTTCGGAATCCGATGATGAATTCTTTGACCAATTCGGACCCCGAGACCTTCCACTGGAGGAGGATTATCCCGATTGTTCCCCCGATAATTCCTATTACAAATACCCCGACCAGCAATTGCAGAGTGGGCTGGCCACCAATTGTGGGGCGCGGCGTGGTGGCGGGGGTGCTGTGCAGTCCTCCCAGAGGAGGCGCCGAGCGCCACGCCGTAGAGCGAAGCGAAAGCAATGCCTGGACACACTAACCACTGTCCAAGTTACGCGCCCGCCCACGTCCTTCCAAGCTCCTTTTCCGACCACGTCCCTCCAAGCTCCTTTTCCGACCACGTCCCTCCAAGCTCCTTTTCCGACCACGTCCCTCCAAGCTCCTTTTCCGACCACGTTCCTCCAAGCTCCTTTCCAAGTGCCCGAAGTTACTCGGCCGACCACGCCTTTCCAAGTGCCCGAAGTTACTCGGCCGACCACGCCTTTCCAAGTGCCCGAAGTTACTCGGCCGACCCCGCTGTACCAGCAGCTCCTAAGGACTATGCAGCCCTCCCCGTTCCAAGTGGCCGAAGTCACTCGGCCGACCACGCTTTTCCAAGTGCCCGAAGTTACTCAGCCGACCCCGCTGTACCAGCAGCTCCTAAGGACTATGCAGCCCTCCCCGTTCCAAGTGCCCGAAGTCACTCGGCCGACCACGCCTGTCCAAGTGGCCGAAGTTACTCGGCCCAGCGCGCCGTTTCAAGTGCCCCAAGCTCCTGTGCCAAGGCCACGCAAATTACTCCCGTTGCCTTTGGGGTCGCCGGTCGCACCCGTACCGAAGCCACGGATCAGGGTTCTGGTGACGGACGGCCATTCTAACACCGCTCTCCCAAGCACCGCTCTCCCAAGCACCGCTCTCCCAAGCACCGCTCTCCCAAGCACCGCTCTCCCAAGCACCGCTCTCCCAAGCACCGCTCTCCCAAGCACCGCTCTCCCAAGCACCGCTCTCCCAAGCACCGCTCTCCCAAGCACCGCTCTCCCAAGCGCCTGCCCGTCCAGCGCCTGCCCGCCCAGAAGTGGCGACGATGCTCCGGCGCTCGATGAAGACGGGGCCGGCGACGTCGAGAGTGGTATTTCGCCGGAGTCCCTGGAAGATGGGACTGGCGACATCGAGAGAGGCAATTCGCCGGAGTCCCTGGAGGAAGGGGCTGGCGATGTCGAGAGTGCCAATTCGCCGGTGCTCCAGGAAGAAGCCGGTGACGTCGAGAGTGGCAATTCGCCGGAGTCCCTGGATGAAGGGGCTGGCGACGTCGAGAGTGCCAATTTGCCGTTGCCCCTGGAGGATGGGGCCGGTGACGTCAAGAGTGGTAATTCGCTGGTGCCCCTGGAGGAGGAAGCCGGTGACGTCGAGAGTGGCAATGCGCCGGAGTCCCTGGCAGTAGGGGCTGGCGAGGTCAAGAGTGGTAATTCGCCGGAGTCCCTGGAAGAAGGGACTGGCGACGTCGAGAGAGGCAATTCGCCGGAGTCCCTGGAGGAAGGGGCTGGCGACGTCGAGAGTGCCAATTTGCCGTTGCCCCTGGAGGATGGGGCCGGTGACGTCGAGAGTGGCAATGCGCCGGAGTCCCTGGCAGATGGGACTGGCGACGAGCGAGGCAATTCGCCTGAGTCCCTGGAGGAAGGGGCTGGCGATGTCGAGAGTGCCAATTCGCCGGTGCGCCAGGAGGAAGAAGCTGGCGATGTCCAGAGAAGCAATGATCCGGGCTCCTGGGAGAAGAGGGCTGTCCACCCCCCGAGCAAACAGGGTAAGGTGCCCGACCGTACTAAACTTCTAATATTTCCTGAAGGCAGGCAGTTTGGCAAAGACTTAAGGGACCAGCTGGGATGCCTGCCGGACCGACCACTGCCTCGTCTCGTTTCTGGCCGGCACGGACGCCCGCCGGATCGACCTCAGCCTCGTCTTGTATCCGGCCTGCGCGGACGCCCGCCGGATCGACCACAGCCTCGTCACGTTCTTGGCCGGCGCGGACGCCCGCCGGATCGACCACAGCCTCGTCTCGTTTCTGGCCGACGCGGACGCCCGCCGGACCGACCACTGCCTCGTCTCGTTTCTGGCCGGCGCGGACGCCCGCCGGATCGACCACAGCCTCGTCTCGTTTCTGGCCGGCGCGGACGCCCGCCGGATCGACCTCAGCCTCGTCTCGTTTCTGGCCGACGCGGACGCCCGCCGAACCGACCACTGCCTCGTGTGTCTGGCCGGCGCGGACGCCCGCCGGATCGACCACAGCCTCGTCTCGTTTCTGGCCGGCGCGGACGCCCGCCGGATCGACCTCAGCCTCGTCTCGTTTCTGGCCGACGCGGACGCCCGCCGGACCGACCACTGCCTCGTCTCGTTTCTGGCCGGCGCGGACGCCCGCCGGATCGACCACTGCCTCGTCTCGTTTCTGGCCGGCGCGGACGCCTGCCGGATCGACCTCAGCCTCGTTTCGTTTCTGGCCGGCGCGGACGCCCGCCAGACCTGCCACTGACTCGTCTCGTTTCTGGCCGGCGCGGACGCCCGCCGGAGCGACCTCTCCGTCTGTTCTTGGGTTGGTGTGGAAGACCACCGGACAATTCTAGATCTCCCACCCACCCTCCCTGCTTGTTCCCGTTTCTCATGTTGTAATTGACCTTGGGACGTCTAGAATCCGTCCCTTAGAGGGGGTGTACTGTTCGCTGGATTGCCTCTCCTGACATGACGTCACGATAGACTCAGCCGTGGCTAATTACGTGATTGGATTATTTTTGGTATTTAAGCATTGTGATTTTCTGTGGACGCCGTTGGATCGACTGGTTTCGTCCTGGTGTAGTACTGGTTTAGTTCTGGTTTCGTTTCCTGTTAATCCTCGTAGTCATTGCTGTTTCCATGACGCCCCGCCGCATGTTGTTTTCGTTTGTAATGAGTGGTCAAGCTAAGTTGTTGCAGTTATGTTACCCCGTTCAATAAATCAACCTACAAGAGCTACAGACCTGCCTCACCTTTCCATTCCTTCGGCGACTCTGCATCTGGGTTCAACTTCCCCTCCGATCGCCTCGCACTACGCGGCGGCGATCGTAACAGTTATTGTAGTCCCAGATGTTGTTTTTACTCATACGTGATGGAATGATCAACAACTAAATTGTTTTGATTCATGGCAATAAGAGTCGTACGAAAACGTCTATTCGGTGAGACGTTCGGAAGTTGTAGGAGAAACTTGCTGAATCTCCCCTCTGAGGTTTTACCTGTTATCCATTCTATTTAATTAAATATCAATAATTGAATAAGATGTCTGCCTGCAGTTATTGATAATTACGGACGAAGGTAATTATTAATGAACCTAACAACACCCTACGTCTGGAGGCCATTGACTACAGATTGCAGGCCTATGTCAACGCATCAGTCCGACTACAAAAAGGCAGTGAAGCCCAAATTACCGCCCAGCAGGAAGGTGTGTGCCATGGTAGTAGACTCATGCTGCACCTTCATCCCTGCCAACGCATCCTACTCAGTCCATGATGCTTTACAAACTATGACGCTATGACCAGAGATCCGTTTCCACAACGAGGATGGCTTGACTGGTTCCTCTCGGGCTCATGAACAAAGACACTTGAAAGCCCTGGTACCATTCCTAAATGTCATTGCTCTCGTTCTTGTTATCCTAACCTGTTGTTTACCCTGATTCTCAGCTTTGATCAGACGTACCATTAATGCCACAGCCGAACGTACTATGATTGTTGAAACCCAGCTAATGCTAACTCGTTTGCACATGCAACAATCCATATCCCAATCTGACACTGATGTTGCGCTACTGTCTAACACTGATTAATATGTCTTTCCTATTCTGAGACCAGACCATGAGGCGATCGTCCCCAGCGGGAGGTCAAGTGAACAATTTTCCCTCAACTGCGTGAACTTTTATTGCTTATTCAACTTTTATTGCTCTCGTGCTTGTTATCCTAACCCTCTTGTTTGCCCTGCCTCTCAGCTTTGATCAAAGGTATGATGATTTTTGAAACCCAGCTAATGCTAACTCATATACACATGCAGACTACTGAGAGAGTGTGGGGATCAGCTTGGCAAAATGATTCTGCATATTTTCAACCTCCTGCTGAAAGGGAAACTGGAGCAGGCTGGATTAAGGAACCACCTAGCCGCATGGATCATCGACTTCCTCACTGACAGACCACAATATGTGAGACTCCAGGACTGTACGTCTGATGTGGTAGCTTGCAGTACGGGGTTCCCACAAGGCACAGTCTTTTCCCCACTCCTCTTCTCCCTCTACACATCAGACTTCAAACATAATGCCGACACCTGCCACCTCCAGAAGTTCTCTGATGACACCACTATTGTTGGACGAGTGATGGACAGAAATAACCTGGGGTACAGGGGAGTCATCACAGCCTTTCTTGATTGGTGTAGGAAAAACCACCTCTACATCAACACCAGTAAGACAAAGGAAATGGTCATCGGCTTTCGGAGGATACCTCAACAGACCACTCAGGTGAACATACAGGGTAAAGACATTGAAATCGTGGAGGACTTGAAGTACATGGGTGTTCACATCAACAACAAACTAGACTGGTCCACAAACATAGATGCCCTGTACAAAAGGGGCCAGAGCCGCCTCTACCCATTGATGAGTCTATGGTTCTTTTGAGTGTGCAGGTCACTGCTAAGGACTTTCTACAACGCTGTGGTGGCATCTACAGTGTTTTATGCAGTGGTCTGTTGGGGATGCGGGAGCAAGGAGAGGGACAGGACCAGGCTGAATAAGTTGATCAGGGAGGGCAACTGGCAAAATAATTGTTTGTTCATGTCGAGCCAATGTGGCCAAACTGGTTTTACAATTGTTTTTTAAGACAGTGAAATGCAGGATAGGCCAACTAACTGGCTTTGCAATTGTTTGTTTGCACCACGGATTGTAAGATAGCTAACTAGCTGGCCTTGCAATTGTTTGTTTCCCTGATGAATTGTAACATAGGCCGGCTAACAGGTTTTGCAATTGTTTCCTTGTATTGTGGAATGTGGCCGACTCGCTTTAGAACTGTTTGTTCGAAACGCGCAATATAAGATAGGCTGCGGCAGTTTGTGTGAGCTATAAAAATATAGTGTTTGCATACAACTTTAAACCTGCTAATGTCTAACCATATTAGCCTAAAGTTTTGTTTACATAAACTCTGTCCAACATCACTGTCTTACAAATATTAACCTGTCTTCCCATATAAAGACTGACCTAGTATTCATTCAGAGAGAATTGCGAGGAAGACAGGCTGTGAGAGGTTCACAGCATTCTCCAACCATCCTGCAGTCCGGTAACAAACCTATTTCCTATTTAAATTGATCTCACTCTTTTTTATCCTGCTCCCGAAGTTGTATTTTCAGACCTATCAGAAGGTTCTCTCAGTTGAAACGTTTGAAGAGACAGATGAGATAAACTTTCTGACATAATAAAACGAAACGCCAACCACTCCAGTATAGATTGGAAAGATTATTGCTCAGAAAGCAATGCCATAAAACCACTGGAAAGTATTTTTATTTGTCTTATTGTCTCCATATGCAAGAAAAGGGTGAAAGTGTTTCAATTGAGACTAAACCTTCTTACAAAGGGTTAAAGTAAATGACCAGAAAAAGAGAAGCTGCAGTGGGAGGCGGAAGGAGCCACTCACCGCGAGAACGGCCTCTATGCAAACAAACCATGCGTCCCACAATCATTGTTTGAAGTAATTGCAAAATTAAGCCATGGGAGGAGCCATTCTGGTGGTCATTGACCAAGTGGTTTGAGATACGTCCATCCAAGAAAGCGGATGCCACTGCAGTCGCAAAAGCCAGATGCAAAAGGATCATTCCAAGCCATGGAATACCACGAGTCATTTGGAGTGATGGTGGTGCTCGCTTCGTGAGCCGCGTGATCAAAGCTATGGGATAGCATCTTGGAATCAACCTGAGGTATTATTGTGCCTGCCGCCCCCAAAGTGCTGGACTCTTTGAAAGAACCAATGGAACAGTAAGACTCAGACTGGTGGTGGAGGAGACTGGTGAAACTGATTATCTCACCCAGTGGTTATGCAAATGTTCCAAGAAAGAACTGTGATGGGGGCCTCAACAGGGTGGATCCTCTTAGCGGGGCTCTCGACTTTCCCTGCCTCTCAGGCACCCGATGCGATGATGACAGTTGTTGAATTTTTTGTGGGTTGTATAGGATTACATCAGTGCATAACTTCCGCAAATAGAGCATACCAACTCTGCCAATAAGTGAGGGGTTGCCTGTAAACAAGTTCTCTTTGATTAGTTTGTTGCCTTGTATTGAGTTTTTCCAGTATTAGGTTTTGTGAGGTTTTGTTTTGTATACTACTTTGAATTACGATTAAAGTCCTATATTTGCGCACTTACACTGCTTTTGGGTCGGATTTAGCTCCATAGCCTAGGCGTTCACAACACTGAGTGTGCTTGTCTATATGCATATGGATTATATCTTTTGCTTTTGTGTACCAAAATACATTCAGGAAAGTATTCATAGGAATTATACAAGGTATGAAAGAGTCAAAACAGATTCATAATCATCTTTAATTCATAATCATCTTTAAATCATCTTTAAAAGTCAAAAAAGATTAGGATAGGACTGAAACCTCAGAATACCTCTTGGAGAGTCCATGGTGGAATGCTCACTGCAGTTCCTTGAGTCAGACTTGACTGGAGATGCGAGTACTCCAAAGCATTCTGGCACCTCTGTTATCACACTAAACAAGGTTTTCAATAGTAAAGCATTGCAAGCAAGTAAAGCGTTTAATAGCGAGGCCGAGGTTATATATTGTTCCAGGCTAATGTATAATAAAATGAGAATTAAAAAAACTGAAGGTCTCCATTTGTGTGGCTCCTAATGAGGACTTTTTTATCTCTACATTTTTCCGTATTTTAAATAACGTCACCTTGTTATTTATTGCGTGAAGGGATCCAGATAATTAGCATATTTCAAGGCATTGTGGTTTTGTCCCTTGCCAAAATGGAAAACAGACTTATGTACAAGCTGACCAGAAACTGTAATGACCCTGGGCTTCAAGTCATGACGACAACAGCGGGTGTTTTAAACCTCACCTAAAAAAAGGTTTAAAAAATCAGACCAAAAGATTTTCGGCCATAACACCAATATTCCGCACTCACGTTCTCTCATCTTATGCACATGATCTTAGCCCTTATTTCCAAAAAGATTTCATATATTTAGAAGACAATTATCAAATTGAGTTTGCAGAATTTTAATTACCGCAAATCAACTCACTCCTAATACTTGTATCATCAAAAACTGAATCTGAAAATAGTAAAATAAATTAGAAATACTTAACACAAATCTGAATTTTATTAACTTCAATTTAAGTTGCACATTTTGAAATTCCTTTTTTTAATTGAACCATCGCGTTAAAAATTGATGTTGAATAATTTGAAATTGGATATAAGTTTAAAGAAATTGTAGTTTTTCCACCTTCTGTTTTCAAAACTAAAATTCAAATTGTGGCACATTCCTTGAACACCTCACCAGGTGGCTAAATCAGATGCACGTGCTAACTCATCTGGCTCCTCTTGATCCGTAGGGGCAGCGGCTCTACTCCAAGCCCCTCCCGGATGACCAAGCTTCTCACTTTATTTTGAGGAAAGAGTCTGGAACCCCTGGGAAGGAAACTAATTTCAGCCACTTGTATCC
>NW_027551640.1:92500-115000 GCF_051989575.1 Stigmatopora nigra | reverse complement strand
TAACCCTAACCCTAACCCTAACCCTAACCCTAACCCTAACCCTAACCCTAACCCTAACCCTAACCCTAACCCTAACCCTAACCCTAACCCTAACCCTAACCCTAACCCTAACCCTAACCCTAACCCTAACCCTAACCCTAACCCTAACCCTAACCCTAACCCTAACCCTAACCCTAACCCTAACCCTAACCCTAACCCTAACCCTAACCCTAACCCTAACCCTAACCCTAACCCTAACCCTAACCCTAACCCTAACCCTAACCCTAACCCTAACCCTAACCCTAACCCTAACCCTAACCCTAACCCTAACCCTAACCCTAACCCTAACCCTAACCCTAACCCTAACCCTAACCCTAACCCTAACCCTAACCCTAACCCTAACCCTAACCCTAACCCTAACCCTAACCCTAACCCTAACCCTAACCCTAACCCTAACCCTAACCCTAACCCTAACCCTAACCCTAACCCTAACCCTAACCCTAACCCTAACCCTAACCCTAACCCTAACCCTAACCCTAACCCTAACCCTAACCCTAACCCTAACCCTAACCCTAACCCTAACCCTAACCCTAACCCTAACCCTAACCCTAACCCTAACCCTAACCCTAACCCTAACCCTAACCCTAACCCTAACCCTAACCCTAACCCTAACCCTAACCCTAACCCTAACCCTAACCCTAACCCTAACCCTAACCCTAACCCTAACCCTAACCCTAACCCTAACCCTAACCCTAACCCTAACCCTAACCCTAACCCTAACCCTAACCCTAACCCTAACCCTAACCCTAACCCTAACCCTAACCCTAACCCTAACCCTAACCCTAACCCTAACCCTAACCCTAACCCTAACCCTAACCCTAACCCTAACCCTAACCCTAACCCTAACCCTAACCCTAACCCTAACCCTAACCCTAACCCTAACCCTAACCCTAACCCTAACCCTAACCCTAACCCTAACCCTAACCCTAACCCTAACCCTAACCCTAACCCTAACCCTAACCCTAACCCTAACCCTAACCCTAACCCTAACCCTAACCCTAACCCTAACCCTAACCCTAACCCTAACCCTAACCCTAACCCTAACCCTAACCCTAACCCTAACCCTAACCCTAACCCTAACCCTAACCCTAACCCTAACCCTAACCCTAACCCTAACCCTAACCCTAACCCTAACCCTAACCCTAACCCTAACCCTAACCCTAACCCTAACCCTAACCCTAACCCTAACCCTAACCCTAACCCTAACCCTAACCCTAACCCTAACCCTAACCCTAACCCTAACCCTAACCCTAACCCTAACCCTAACCCTAACCCTAACCCTAACCCTAACCCTAACCCTAACCCTAACCCTAACCCTAACCCTAACCCTAACCCTAACCCTAACCCTAACCCTAACCCTAACCCTAACCCTAACCCTAACCCTAACCCTAACCCTAACCCTAACCCTAACCCTAACCCTAACCCTAACCCTAACCCTAACCCTAACCCTAACCCTAACCCTAACCCTAACCCTAACCCTAACCCTAACCCTAACCCTAACCCTAACCCTAACCCTAACCCTAACCCTAACCCTAACCCTAACCCTAACCCTAACCCTAACCCTAACCCTAACCCTAACCCTAACCCTAACCCTAACCCTAACCCTAACCCTAACCCTAACCCTAACCCTAACCCTAACCCTAACCCTAACCCTAACCCTAACCCTAACCCTAACCCTAACCCTAACCCTAACCCTAACCCTAACCCTAACCCTAACCCTAACCCTAACCCTAACCCTAACCCTAACCCTAACCCTAACCCTAACCCTAACCCTAACCCTAACCCTAACCCTAACCCTAACCCTAACCCTAACCCTAACCCTAACCCTAACCCTAACCCTAACCCTAACCCTAACCCTAACCCTAACCCTAACCCTAACCCTAACCCTAACCCTAACCCTAACCCTAACCCTAACCCTAACCCTAACCCTAACCCTAACCCTAACCCTAACCCTAACCCTAACCCTAACCCTAACCCTAACCCTAACCCTAACCCTAACCCTAACCCTAACCCTAACCCTAACCCTAACCCTAACCCTAACCCTAACCCTAACCCTAACCCTAACCCTAACCCTAACCCTAACCCTAACCCTAACCCTAACCCTAACCCTAACCCTAACCCTAACCCTAACCCTAACCCTAACCCTAACCCTAACCCTAACCCTAACCCTAACCCTAACCCTAACCCTAACCCTAACCCTAACCCTAACCCTAACCCTAACCCTAACCCTAACCCTAACCCTAACCCTAACCCTAACCCTAACCCTAACCCTAACCCTAACCCTAACCCTAACCCTAACCCTAACCCTAACCCTAACCCTAACCCTAACCCTAACCCTAACCCTAACCCTAACCCTAACCCTAACCCTAACCCTAACCCTAACCCTAACCCTAACCCTAACCCTAACCCTAACCCTAACCCTAACCCTAACCCTAACCCTAACCCTAACCCTAACCCTAACCCTAACCCTAACCCTAACCCTAACCCTAACCCTAACCCTAACCCTAACCCTAACCCTAACCCTAACCCTAACCCTAACCCTAACCCTAACCCTAACCCTAACCCTAACCCTAACCCTAACCCTAACCCTAACCCTAACCCTAACCCTAACCCTAACCCTAACCCTAACCCTAACCCTAACCCTAACCCTAACCCTAACCCTAACCCTAACCCTAACCCTAACCCTAACCCTAACCCTAACCCTAACCCTAACCCTAACCCTAACCCTAACCCTAACCCTAACCCTAACCCTAACCCTAACCCTAACCCTAACCCTAACCCTAACCCTAACCCTAACCCTAACCCTAACCCTAACCCTAACCCTAACCCTAACCCTAACCCTAACCCTAACCCTAACCCTAACCCTAACCCTAACCCTAACCCTAACCCTAACCCTAACCCTAACCCTAACCCTAACCCTAACCCTAACCCTAACCCTAACCCTAACCCTAACCCTAACCCTAACCCTAACCCTAACCCTAACCCTAACCCTAACCCTAACCCTAACCCTAACCCTAACCCTAACCCTAACCCTAACCCTAACCCTAACCCTAACCCTAACCCTAACCCTAACCCTAACCCTAACCCTAACCCTAACCCTAACCCTAACCCTAACCCTAACCCTAACCCTAACCCTAACCCTAACCCTAACCCTAACCCTAACCCTAACCCTAACCCTAACCCTAACCCTAACCCTAACCCTAACCCTAACCCTAACCCTAACCCTAACCCTAACCCTAACCCTAACCCTAACCCTAACCCTAACCCTAACCCTAACCCTAACCCTAACCCTAACCCTAACCCTAACCCTAACCCTAACCCTAACCCTAACCCTAACCCTAACCCTAACCCTAACCCTAACCCTAACCCTAACCCTAACCCTAACCCTAACCCTAACCCTAACCCTAACCCTAACCCTAACCCTAACCCTAACCCTAACCCTAACCCTAACCCTAACCCTAACCCTAACCCTAACCCTAACCCTAACCCTAACCCTAACCCTAACCCTAACCCTAACCCTAACCCTAACCCTAACCCTAACCCTAACCCTAACCCTAACCCTAACCCTAACCCTAACCCTAACCCTAACCCTAACCCTAACCCTAACCCTAACCCTAACCCTAACCCTAACCCTAACCCTAACCCTAACCCTAACCCTAACCCTAACCCTAACCCTAACCCTAACCCTAACCCTAACCCTAACCCTAACCCTAACCCTAACCCTAACCCTAACCCTAACCCTAACCCTAACCCTAACCCTAACCCTAACCCTAACCCTACCCTAACCCTAACCCTAACCCTAACCCTAACCCTAACCCTAACCCTAACCCTAACCCTAACCCTAACCCTAACCCTAACCCTAACCCTAACCCTAACCCTAACCCTAACCCTAACCCTAACCCTAACCCTAACCCTAACCCTAACCCTAACCCTAACCCTAACCCTAACCCTAACCCTAACCCTAACCCTAACCCTAACCCTAACCCTAACCCTAACCCTAACCCTAACCCTAACCCTAACCCTAACCCTAACCCTAACCCTAACCCTAACCCTAACCCTAACCCTAACCCTAACCCTAACCCTAACCCTAACCCTAACCCTAACCCTAACCCTAACCCTAACCCTAACCCTAACCCTAACCCTAACCCTAACCCTAACCCTAACCCTAACCCTAACCCTAACCCTAACCCTAACCCTAACCCTAACCCTAACCCTAACCCTAACCCTAACCCTAACCCTAACCCTAACCCTAACCCTAACCCTAACCCTAACCCTAACCCTAACCCTAACCCTAACCCTAACCCTAACCCTAACCCTAACCCTAACCCTAACCCTAACCCTAACCCTAACCCTAACCCTAACCCTAACCCTAACCCTAACCCTAACCCTAACCCTAACCCTAACCCTAACCCTAACCCTAACCCTAACCCTAACCCTAACCCTAACCCTAACCCTAACCCTAACCCTAACCCTAACCCTAACCCTAACCCTAACCCTAACCCTAACCCTAACCCTAACCCTAACCCTAACCCTAACCCTAACCCTAACCCTAACCCTAACCCTAACCCTAACCCTAACCCTAACCCTAACCCTAACCCTAACCCTAACCCTAACCCTAACCCTAACCCTAACCCTAACCCTAACCCTAACCCTAACCCTAACCCTAACCCTAACCCTAACCCTAACCCTAACCCTAACCCTAACCCTAACCCTAACCCTAACCCTAACCCTAACCCTAACCCTAACCCTAACCCTAACCCTAACCCTAACCCTAACCCTAACCCTAACCCTAACCCTAACCCTAACCCTAACCCTAACCCTAACCCTAACCCTAACCCTAACCCTAACCCTAACCCTAACCCTAACCCTAACCCTAACCCTAACCCTAACCCTAACCCTAACCCTAACCCTAACCCTAACCCTAACCCTAACCCTAACCCTAACCCTAACCCTAACCCTAACCCTAACCCTAACCCTAACCCTAACCCTAACCCTAACCCTAACCCTAACCCTAACCCTAACCCTAACCCTAACCCTAACCCTAACCCTAACCCTAACCCTAACCCTAACCCTAACCCTAACCCTAACCCTAACCCTAACCCTAACCCTAACCCTAACCCTAACCCTAACCCTAACCCTAACCCTAACCCTAACCCTAACCCTAACCCTAACCCTAACCCTAACCCTAACCCTAACCCTAACCCTAACCCTAACCCTAACCCTAACCCTAACCCTAACCCTAACCCTAACCCTAACCCTAACCCTAACCCTAACCCTAACCCTAACCCTAACCCTAACCCTAACCCTAACCCTAACCCTAACCCTAACCCTAACCCTAACCCTAACCCTAACCCTAACCCTAACCCTAACCCTAACCCTAACCCTAACCCTAACCCTAACCCTAACCCTAACCCTAACCCTAACCCTAACCCTAACCCTAACCCTAACCCTAACCCTAACCCTAACCCTAACCCTAACCCTAACCCTAACCCTAACCCTAACCCTAACCCTAACCCTAACCCTAACCCTAACCCTAACCCTAACCCTAACCCTAACCCTAACCCTAACCCTAACCCTAACCCTAACCCTAACCCTAACCCTAACCCTAACCCTAACCCTAACCCTAACCCTAACCCTAACCCTAACCCTAACCCTAACCCTAACCCTAACCCTAACCCTAACCCTAACCCTAACCCTAACCCTAACCCTAACCCTAACCCTAACCCTAACCCTAACCCTAACCCTAACCCTAACCCTAACCCTAACCCTAACCCTAACCCTAACCCTAACCCTAACCCTAACCCTAACCCTAACCCTAACCCTAACCCTAACCCTAACCCTAACCCTAACCCTAACCCTAACCCTAACCCTAACCCTAACCCTAACCCTAACCCTAACCCTAACCCTAACCCTAACCCTAACCCTAACCCTAACCCTAACCCTAACCCTAACCCTAACCCTAACCCTAACCCTAACCCTAACCCTAACCCTAACCCTAACCCTAACCCTAACCCTAACCCTAACCCTAACCCTAACCCTAACCCTAACCCTAACCCTAACCCTAACCCTAACCCTAACCCTAACCCTAACCCTAACCCTAACCCTAACCCTAACCCTAACCCTAACCCTAACCCTAACCCTAACCCTAACCCTAACCCTAACCCTAACCCTAACCCTAACCCTAACCCTAACCCTAACCCTAACCCTAACCCTAACCCTAACCCTAACCCTAACCCTAACCCTAACCCTAACCCTAACCCTAACCCTAACCCTAACCCTAACCCTAACCCTAACCCTAACCCTAACCCTAACCCTAACCCTAACCCTAACCCTAACCCTAACCCTAACCCTAACCCTAACCCTAACCCTAACCCTAACCCTAACCCTAACCCTAACCCTAACCCTAACCCTAACCCTAACCCTAACCCTAACCCTAACCCTAACCCTAACCCTAACCCTAACCCTAACCCTAACCCTAACCCTAACCCTAACCCTAACCCTAACCCTAACCCTAACCCTAACCCTAACCCTAACCCTAACCCTAACCCTAACCCTAACCCTAACCCTAACCCTAACCCTAACCCTAACCCTAACCCTAACCCTAACCCTAACCCTAACCCTAACCCTAACCCTAACCCTAACCCTAACCCTAACCCTAACCCTAACCCTAACCCTAACCCTAACCCTAACCCTAACCCTAACCCTAACCCTAACCCTAACCCTAACCCTAACCCTAACCCTAACCCTAACCCTAACCCTAACCCTAACCCTAACCCTAACCCTAACCCTAACCCTAACCCTAACCCTAACCCTAACCCTAACCCTAACCCTAACCCTAACCCTAACCCTAACCCTAACCCTAACCCTAACCCTAACCCTAACCCTAACCCTAACCCTAACCCTAACCCTAACCCTAACCCTAACCCTAACCCTAACCCTAACCCTAACCCTAACCCTAACCCTAACCCTAACCCTAACCCTAACCCTAACCCTAACCCTAACCCTAACCCTAACCCTAACCCTAACCCTAACCCTAACCCTAACCCTAACCCTAACCCTAACCCTAACCCTAACCCTAACCCTAACCCTAACCCTAACCCTAACCCTAACCCTAACCCTAACCCTAACCCTAACCCTAACCCTAACCCTAACCCTAACCCTAACCCTAACCCTAACCCTAACCCTAACCCTAACCCTAACCCTAACCCTAACCCTAACCCTAACCCTAACCCTAACCCTAACCCTAACCCTAACCCTAACCCTAACCCTAACCCTAACCCTAACCCTAACCCTAACCCTAACCCTAACCCTAACCCTAACCCTAACCCTAACCCTAACCCTAACCCTAACCCTAACCCTAACCCTAACCCTAACCCTAACCCTAACCCTAACCCTAACCCTAACCCTAACCCTAACCCTAACCCTAACCCTAACCCTAACCCTAACCCTAACCCTAACCCTAACCCTAACCCTAACCCTAACCCTAACCCTAACCCTAACCCTAACCCTAACCCTAACCCTAACCCTAACCCTAACCCTAACCCTAACCCTAACCCTAACCCTAACCCTAACCCTAACCCTAACCCTAACCCTAACCCTAACCCTAACCCTAACCCTAACCCTAACCCTAACCCTAACCCTAACCCTAACCCTAACCCTAACCCTAACCCTAACCCTAACCCTAACCCTAACCCTAACCCTAACCCTAACCCTAACCCTAACCCTAACCCTAACCCTAACCCTAACCCTAACCCTAACCCTAACCCTAACCCTAACCCTAACCCTAACCCTAACCCTAACCCTAACCCTAACCCTAACCCTAACCCTAACCCTAACCCTAACCCTAACCCTAACCCTAACCCTAACCCTAACCCTAACCCTAACCCTAACCCTAACCCTAACCCTAACCCTAACCCTAACCCTAACCCTAACCCTAACCCTAACCCTAACCCTAACCCTAACCCTAACCCTAACCCTAACCCTAACCCTAACCCTAACCCTAACCCTAACCCTAACCCTAACCCTAACCCTAACCCTAACCCTAACCCTAACCCTAACCCTAACCCTAACCCTAACCCTAACCCTAACCCTAACCCTAACCCTAACCCTAACCCTAACCCTAACCCTAACCCTAACCCTAACCCTAACCCTAACCCTAACCCTAACCCTAACCCTAACCCTAACCCTAACCCTAACCCTAACCCTAACCCTAACCCTAACCCTAACCCTAACCCTAACCCTAACCCTAACCCTAACCCTAACCCTAACCCTAACCCTAACCCTAACCCTAACCCTAACCCTAACCCTAACCCTAACCCTAACCCTAACCCTAACCCTAACCCTAACCCTAACCCTAACCCTAACCCTAACCCTAACCCTAACCCTAACCCTAACCCTAACCCTAACCCTAACCCTAACCCTAACCCTAACCCTAACCCTAACCCTAACCCTAACCCTAACCCTAACCCTAACCCTAACCCTAACCCTAACCCTAACCCTAACCCTAACCCTAACCCTAACCCTAACCCTAACCCTAACCCTAACCCTAACCCTAACCCTAACCCTAACCCTAACCCTAACCCTAACCCTAACCCTAACCCTAACCCTAACCCTAACCCTAACCCTAACCCTAACCCTAACCCTAACCCTAACCCTAACCCTAACCCTAACCCTAACCCTAACCCTAACCCTAACCCTAACCCTAACCCTAACCCTAACCCTAACCCTAACCCTAACCCTAACCCTAACCCTAACCCTAACCCTAACCCTAACCCTAACCCTAACCCTAACCCTAACCCTAACCCTAACCCTAACCCTAACCCTAACCCTAACCCTAACCCTAACCCTAACCCTAACCCTAACCCTAACCCTAACCCTAACCCTAACCCTAACCCTAACCCTAACCCTAACCCTAACCCTAACCCTAACCCTAACCCTAACCCTAACCCTAACCCTAACCCTAACCCTAACCCTAACCCTAACCCTAACCCTAACCCTAACCCTAACCCTAACCCTAACCCTAACCCTAACCCTAACCCTAACCCTAACCCTAACCCTAACCCTAACCCTAACCCTAACCCTAACCCTAACCCTAACCCTAACCCTAACCCTAACCCTAACCCTAACCCTAACCCTAACCCTAACCCTAACCCTAACCCTAACCCTAACCCTAACCCTAACCCTAACCCTAACCCTAACCCTAACCCTAACCCTAACCCTAACCCTAACCCTAACCCTAACCCTAACCCTAACCCTAACCCTAACCCTAACCCTAACCCTAACCCTAACCCTAACCCTAACCCTAACCCTAACCCTAACCCTAACCCTAACCCTAACCCTAACCCTAACCCTAACCCTAACCCTAACCCTAACCCTAACCCTAACCCTAACCCTAACCCTAACCCTAACCCTAACCCTAACCCTAACCCTAACCCTAACCCTAACCCTAACCCTAACCCTAACCCTAACCCTAACCCTAACCCTAACCCTAACCCTAACCCTAACCCTAACCCTAACCCTAACCCTAACCCTAACCCTAACCCTAACCCTAACCCTAACCCTAACCCTAACCCTAACCCTAACCCTAACCCTAACCCTAACCCTAACCCTAACCCTAACCCTAACCCTAACCCTAACCCTAACCCTAACCCTAACCCTAACCCTAACCCTAACCCTAACCCTAACCCTAACCCTAACCCTAACCCTAACCCTAACCCTAACCCTAACCCTAACCCTAACCCTAACCCTAACCCTAACCCTAACCCTAACCCTAACCCTAACCCTAACCCTAACCCTAACCCTAACCCTAACCCTAACCCTAACCCTAACCCTAACCCTAACCCTAACCCTAACCCTAACCCTAACCCTAACCCTAACCCTAACCCTAACCCTAACCCTAACCCTAACCCTAACCCTAACCCTAACCCTAACCCTAACCCTAACCCTAACCCTAACCCTAACCCTAACCCTAACCCTAACCCTAACCCTAACCCTAACCCTAACCCTAACCCTAACCCTAACCCTAACCCTAACCCTAACCCTAACCCTAACCCTAACCCTAACCCTAACCCTAACCCTAACCCTAACCCTAACCCTAACCCTAACCCTAACCCTAACCCTAACCCTAACCCTAACCCTAACCCTAACCCTAACCCTAACCCTAACCCTAACCCTAACCCTAACCCTAACCCTAACCCTAACCCTAACCCTAACCCTAACCCTAACCCTAACCCTAACCCTAACCCTAACCCTAACCCTAACCCTAACCCTAACCCTAACCCTAACCCTAACCCTAACCCTAACCCTAACCCTAACCCTAACCCTAACCCTAACCCTAACCCTAACCCTAACCCTAACCCTAACCCTAACCCTAACCCTAACCCTAACCCTAACCCTAACCCTAACCCTAACCCTAACCCTAACCCTAACCCTAACCCTAACCCTAACCCTAACCCTAACCCTAACCCTAACCCTAACCCTAACCCTAACCCTAACCCTAACCCTAACCCTAACCCTAACCCTAACCCTAACCCTAACCCTAACCCTAACCCTAACCCTAACCCTAACCCTAACCCTAACCCTAACCCTAACCCTAACCCTAACCCTAACCCTAACCCTAACCCTAACCCTAACCCTAACCCTAACCCTAACCCTAACCCTAACCCTAACCCTAACCCTAACCCTAACCCTAACCCTAACCCTAACCCTAACCCTAACCCTAACCCTAACCCTAACCCTAACCCTAACCCTAACCCTAACCCTAACCCTAACCCTAACCCTAACCCTAACCCTAACCCTAACCCTAACCCTAACCCTAACCCTAACCCTAACCCTAACCCTAACCCTAACCCTAACCCTAACCCTAACCCTAACCCTAACCCTAACCCTAACCCTAACCCTAACCCTAACCCTAACCCTAACCCTAACCCTAACCCTAACCCTAACCCTAACCCTAACCCTAACCCTAACCCTAACCCTAACCCTAACCCTAACCCTAACCCTAACCCTAACCCTAACCCTAACCCTAACCCTAACCCTAACCCTAACCCTAACCCTAACCCTAACCCTAACCCTAACCCTAACCCTAACCCTAACCCTAACCCTAACCCTAACCCTAACCCTAACCCTAACCCTAACCCTAACCCTAACCCTAACCCTAACCCTAACCCTAACCCTAACCCTAACCCTAACCCTAACCCTAACCCTAACCCTAACCCTAACCCTAACCCTAACCCTAACCCTAACCCTAACCCTAACCCTAACCCTAACCCTAACCCTAACCCTAACCCTAACCCTAACCCTAACCCTAACCCTAACCCTAACCCTAACCCTAACCCTAACCCTAACCCTAACCCTAACCCTAACCCTAACCCTAACCCTAACCCTAACCCTAACCCTAACCCTAACCCTAACCCTAACCCTAACCCTAACCCTAACCCTAACCCTAACCCTAACCCTAACCCTAACCCTAACCCTAACCCTAACCCTAACCCTAACCCTAACCCTAACCCTAACCCTAACCCTAACCCTAACCCTAACCCTAACCCTAACCCTAACCCTAACCCTAACCCTAACCCTAACCCTAACCCTAACCCTAACCCTAACCCTAACCCTAACCCTAACCCTAACCCTAACCCTAACCCTAACCCTAACCCTAACCCTAACCCTAACCCTAACCCTAACCCTAACCCTAACCCTAACCCTAACCCTAACCCTAACCCTAACCCTAACCCTAACCCTAACCCTAACCCTAACCCTAACCCTAACCCTAACCCTAACCCTAACCCTAACCCTAACCCTAACCCTAACCCTAACCCTAACCCTAACCCTAACCCTAACCCTAACCCTAACCCTAACCCTAACCCTAACCCTAACCCTAACCCTAACCCTAACCCTAACCCTAACCCTAACCCTAACCCTAACCCTAACCCTAACCCTAACCCTAACCCTAACCCTAACCCTAACCCTAACCCTAACCCTAACCCTAACCCTAACCCTAACCCTAACCCTAACCCTAACCCTAACCCTAACCCTAACCCTAACCCTAACCCTAACCCTAACCCTAACCCTAACCCTAACCCTAACCCTAACCCTAACCCTAACCCTAACCCTAACCCTAACCCTAACCCTAACCCTAACCCTAACCCTAACCCTAACCCTAACCCTAACCCTAACCCTAACCCTAACCCTAACCCTAACCCTAACCCTAACCCTAACCCTAACCCTAACCCTAACCCTAACCCTAACCCTAACCCTAACCCTAACCCTAACCCTAACCCTAACCCTAACCCTAACCCTAACCCTAACCCTAACCCTAACCCTAACCCTAACCCTAACCCTAACCCTAACCCTAACCCTAACCCTAACCCTAACCCTAACCCTAACCCTAACCCTAACCCTAACCCTAACCCTAACCCTAACCCTAACCCTAACCCTAACCCTAACCCTAACCCTAACCCTAACCCTAACCCTAACCCTAACCCTAACCCTAACCCTAACCCTAACCCTAACCCTAACCCTAACCCTAACCCTAACCCTAACCCTAACCCTAACCCTAACCCTAACCCTAACCCTAACCCTAACCCTAACCCTAACCCTAACCCTAACCCTAACCCTAACCCTAACCCTAACCCTAACCCTAACCCTAACCCTAACCCTAACCCTAACCCTAACCCTAACCCTAACCCTAACCCTAACCCTAACCCTAACCCTAACCCTAACCCTAACCCTAACCCTAACCCTAACCCTAACCCTAACCCTAACCCTAACCCTAACCCTAACCCTAACCCTAACCCTAACCCTAACCCTAACCCTAACCCTAACCCTAACCCTAACCCTAACCCTAACCCTAACCCTAACCCTAACCCTAACCCTAACCCTAACCCTAACCCTAACCCCCTAACCCTAACCCCTAACCCTAACCCCCTAACCCTAACCCCCTAACCCTAACCCCCTAACCCTAACCCCCTAACCCTAACCCCTAACCCTAACCCCCTAACCCTAACCCCCTAACCCTAACCCCCTAACCCTAACCCCCTAACCCTAACCCCCTAACCCTAACCCCCTAACCCTAACCCCCTAACCCTAACCCCCTAACCCTAACCCCCTAACCCTAACCCCCTAACCCTAACCCCCTAACCCTAACCCCCTAACCCTAACCCCCTAACCCTAACCCCCTAACCCTAACCCCCTAACCCTAACCCCCTAACCCTAACCCCCTAACCCTAACCCTAACCCCCTAACCCTAACCCCCTAACCCTAACCCCCTAACCCTAACCCCCTAACCCTAACCCCCTAACCCTAACCCCCTAACCCTAACCCTAACCCCTAACCCTAACCCTAACCCTAACCCTAACCCTAACCCTAACCCTAACCCTAACCCTAACCCTAACCCTAACCCTAACCCTAACCCTAACCCTAACCCTAACCCTAACCCTAACCCTAACCCTAACCCTAACCCTAACCCTAACCCTAACCCTAACCCTAACCCTAACCCTAACCCTAACCCTAACCCTAACCCTAACCCTAACCCTAACCCTAACCCCCTAACCCTAACCCCCTAACCCTAACCCCCTAACCCTAACCCCCTAACCCTAACCCTAACCCTAACCCTAACCCTAACCCTAACCCTAACCCTAACCCTAACCCTAACCCTAACCCTAACCCTAACCCCCTAACCCTAACCCTAACCCTAACCCTAACCCCCTAACCCTAACCCCCTAACCCTAACCCTAACCCTAACCCTAACCCTAACCCTAACCCTAACCCTAACCCTAACCCCCTAACCCTAACCCCCTAACCCTAACCCCCTAACCCTAACCCTAACCCTAACCCCCTAACCCTAACCCCCTAACCCTAACCCTAACCCTAACCCTAACCCTAACCCCCTAACCCTAACCCCCTAACCCTAACCCCCTAACCCTAACCCCCTAACCCTAACCCCCTAACCCTAACCCCCTAACCCTAACCCCCTAACCCTAACCCTAACCCTAACCCTAACCCCCTAACCCTAACCCTAACCCCCTAACCCTAACCCTAACCCCCTAACCCTAACCCTAACCCTAACCCCCTAACCCTAGCCCTAACCCATAGAGCGTAAGCACTAACCTTAACCCTGGCGCGGGGGGAGCTCCCGGGTTTCCGGTGGTGTGGGCTCCGGCGGCGTGGGATCCGGCGGCGTAGGCTCCGGCGGCGTGGGCTCCGGTGGCGTGGTCTCCGGTGGCGTGGGCTCCAGTGGCGTGGGCTCCGGTGGCGTGGGCTCCGGTGGCGCACGGTGGAGCACGGTGGGGGAAAATACCGGATTCGGTGGCGCGCGGGGGGAGAAGGGGGTTTCCCAGGTCCAGGGACGCGGGGGGCTCCCGGGGGAGGGCGGGGGCATCCCGGGTCTGGTAGCAGGGGGGGGGCTCCCAGGTATGGGGACACAGGGGGAAAGCGCTCCCGAGTATGGGGACGCGGGGGGGCTCCCGGGTCTGGGAACACAGGGAGGGGGCTCCCGGGTCTGGGGACGCAGGGGGGGGGGGGGGGGCTCCCGGGGACGCAGGGGTTCAGGGTCCAGTGGCGCTTGCGCAGGGGGGGATATCCTGGATCTGGTGACACTCAAGCCAGGGGAGGGACTCCCGGGTGCAGGGACACGGGGGGGCTCCCCAGGTTGGGGGACAGGTGGGGGCCTCCTGGGTCCAGGGACACAAGCTGGGTGACGCGCGCTGGGGGGGGGGGGGGGGCTACCCAGGTTGGGTGGCGCGCGGTGGGGGGGGGCTACCCAGGTTAGGTGGCGCGCGGTGGGGGGGGGGGGGGCTACCCAGGTTGGGTGGCGCGCGGTGGGGGGGGTACCCAGGTTGGGTGGAGCGCGGTGGGGGGAGGCTACCCAGGTTGAGTGGCCCGCGGTGTGGGGGGGTGCTACCCAGGTTGGGTAGCACGCAAGGGGGGGGGCTACCCAGGTCGGGTGGCACGCGGTGGGGGGGGCTACCCGGGTCGGGTGTCGCGCGGTGGGGGTGGGCTACCCGGGTTGGGTGGCGCGCGGTGGGGGGGTACCCAGGTTGGGTCTCGCGCGGTAGGGGGGCTGCCCGGGTTGGGCCCCGCGCGGTGGGGGGGTGGCTACTGAAGAATCTGACATATTTTACTCATTCTTTTTAGTATAGCTGTTTAATTTTGATATCACATTTGACTCATTCTTCTTAGTATGGCTGTTTCATTTTGATATCACATTTTACTCATTCTTTTGTGGCGGTCTTGTTTTAGCATCGCCACTGAAGAGTTGGGCTCCTGTTCCCAACTCAATTACAATATGAACAGAAGGATGGGTCTGAGACTCCTCGACTACAATGTTAACAAAAGGCTCTTCCTGAGATTCTTGTTTCAAGGTAGGATTCACACTGATAAGAGACCAGATGGAGGACTTCAAAGGGCAGAGGAACAAAGAGCAGGGCAGAGGGTCGGGACTTTATAGGACCAGCGGAGACAGACGTCTGGATGATGTGGATTCAAGGCTGGAAGATGTGGAGCCCAGAGAAACCCCCCTTCACAGCAGCCCTGGACCAGCCCACATCTCATTATTAATCAGCGAATGAATATGCATTTTTGTTGGACTATAACTGGGCAAACGCGGGTTTGGACAATGTCTTTACCATCCTCCGCTTTGGGAGATCAACACTCAGCAGGCTTATTCTATGGGAGGGAGACCCGGAGCTCTGTATGAATCAATTTGAATGGAATAAACCATCTGTGGATAAACTCGCTCAACCCTGGTTTGTCTCCTCCGATGCTGAACACGCTCCATTGTTAGACTGGAGACTACAGAATTAAGGAATTGGAGTCAGGTGAAATAGTTTAGTCTAACACTACCCAGATCAGGTGGCGCGCGGTGGGGGGGTGGCTACCCAGATTGGGTGGCGCACAGTGGGGGGGTGGCTACCCAGATTGGGTGGCGCACAGTGGGGGGTGGCTACCCAGATTGGGTGGCGCGCGGTGGGGGGGGGAGTGGCTAACCAGATTGGGTGGCGCGCGGTGGGGGGGGTGGCTACCCACATTGGGTGGCGCGCGGTGGGGGGTGGGGCTACCCGGGTTGGGTGGCGCCCGGTGGGGGGTGGGGCTACCCGGGTTGGGTGGTGCACGGTGGGGGGTGGTGTACAGTGGGGGGTGGGGCTACCCAGGTTGGGTGGTGCACGGTGGGGGTTGGTGCACGGTGGGGGTTGGTGCACGGTGGGGGTTGGTGCACGGTGGGGGTTGGTGCACAGTGGGGGGTGGGGCTACCCAGGTTGGGTCCCGCGCGGTGGGGGGGCTACCCAGGTTGGGTCCCGCGCGGTGGGGGGGCTACCCAGGTTGGGTCCCGCGCGGTGGGGGGCTACCCAGGTTGGGTCACGCGAGGTGGGGGGGCTACCCAGGTTGGGTCACGCGCGGTGGGGGGGCTACCCAGATTGGGTGGCGCGCGGTGGGGGGGAGTGGCTACCCAGATTGGGTGGCGCGCGGTGGGGGGAGTGGCTACCCAGATTGGGTGGCACGCAGTGGGGGGGTGGCTACCCACATTGGGTGGCGCGCGGTGGGGGGGAGTGGCTACCCAGATTGGGTGGCGCGCGGTGGGGGGAGTGGCTACCCAGATTGGGTGGCACGCAGTGGGGGGGTGGCTACCCACATTGGGTGGCGCGCGGTGGGGGGTGGGGCTACCCAGGTTGGGTGGCGCGCGGTGGGGAGTGGGGCTGCCCAGGTTGGGTGGCGCGCACTGGGGGGTGCACTCAGTGGGGGGGGTGCATGCGGTGGGGTGTGGGGCTACCCAGATTGGGTGGCGTGCGGTGGGGGGTGGATACCCACATTGGGTGGCGCGCGGTGGGGGGTGGGGCTACCCGGGTTGGGTGGTGCACAGTGGGGGGTGGTGCACAGTGGGGTTGGGGCTACCCGGGTTGGGTGGCGCCCGGTGGGGGGGGGGTACCTGGGTTGGGTGGCGCGCGGTGGGGGGGAGGGGCTACCTAGGTTGGGTGTCGCGCGGTGGGGGGGGGGGGGGGGCTACCTAGGTTGGGTGTCGCGCGGTGGGGGGAGCTACCTGGGTTGGGTGGCGCGCACTGGGGGGTGCGCTCAGTGGGGGGGTGCATGCGGTGGGGTGTGGGGCTACCCAGATTGGGTGGCGTGCGGTGGGGGGGTGGCTACCCACATTGGGTGGCGCGCGGAGGGGGGTGGGGCTACCCGGGTTGGGTGGCGCGCGGTGGGGGGTGGGGCTACCCGGGTTGGGTGGCACCCGGTGGGGGGTGGGGCTACCCAGGTTGGGTAGCGCGCGGTGGGGTCTACCTGGATTGGGTGGCGCGCGGTGGGGTCTACCTGGATTGGGTGGCGCGCGGTGGGGGGTGCGATCAGTGGGGGGTGCGATCAGTGGGGGGTGCACGCGGTGGGGGGTGGGGCTACCCGGGTTGGGTGGCACGCTGTGGGGGGTGGGGCTACCCGGGTTGGGTGGCGCACAGTGGGGGGGGCTACCTGGGTTGGGTGGCGCGCAGTGGGGGGTGCGCTCAGTGGGGGGTGCGCTCAGTGGGGGGTGCACACAGTGGGGGGTGCACACAGTGGGGGGTGGGGCTACCCGGGTTGGGTGGCGCGCGGTAGGGGGGCGCTCAGTGGGGGGTGCACGCAGTGGGGCTACCCGGGTTGGGTGGCGCACGGTCGGGGGTGGGGCTACCTGGGTTAGGTGGCACGCAGTGGGGGGGGGCTACCTGGGTTGGGTGGCGCACGGTGGGGTGGGCTACCTGGGTTGGGTGGCACACGGTGGGGTGGGCTACCTGGGTTGGGTGGCGCGCAGTGGGGGGTGCGTAGTGGGGGGGGGCTACCCGGGTTGGGTCCCGCGCGGTGGGGGGCTACCCAGGTTGGGTCCCGCGCGGTGGGGGCTACCCGGGTTGGGTCCCGCGCGGTGGGGGCTACCCGGGTTGGGTCCCGCGCGGTGGGGGCTACCCGGGTTGGGTCCCGCGCGGTGGGGGCTACCCGGGTTGGGTCCCGCGCGGTGGGGGCTACCCAGGTTGGGTCCCGCGCGGGGGGGGGGGGGCTACCCAGGTTGTGTCCCGCGCGGGGGGCTACCCAGGTTGTGTCCCGCGCGGGGGGCTACCCAGGTTGTGTCCCGCGCGGGGGGGGGGGCTACCCAGGTTGTGTCCCGCGCGGTGGGGGGGCTACCCAGGTTGTGTCCCGCGCGGTGGGGGGGGCTACCCAGGTTGGATCCCGCGCAGTGGGGGGGGGCTACCCAGGTTGGATCCCGCGCGGTGGGGGGGCTACCCGGGTTGGGTCCCACGCGGTGGGGAGGCTACCCGGGTTGGGTCCCACGCGGTGGGGAGGCTACCCGGGTTGGGTCCCGCGCGGTGGGGGGGGGCTCCCCGGGTTGGGTCCCGCGCGGTGGGGGGGGGCCTCCCCGGGTTGGGTCCCGCGCGGTGGGGGGGGGGGCTCCCCGGGTTGGGTCCCGCGCGGTGGGGGGGGGGCTACCTGGGTTGGGTCCCACACAGTGGGGGGGGGGGGGGCTACCCGGGTTGGGTCCCGCACGGTGGGGGTGCTACCCGGGTTAGTTCCCGCGCAAGAGGGTGGTGAGGAGGGTGGTGGTGGTGGTGGTGGTGGTGGTGGTGGTGGTGGTGGTGGCAGTGGTTGTGGTGGTGGGAAAAGAGGTGGTGGTGGCAGTGGTTGTGGTGGTGGTGGTGGTGGGAAAAGAGGTCGGGGTGGAGGTGAGGGTGGTGGTGGTGGAGGGGGGAAAGAGGTGGTGGTGGTGGTGGTGGGAAAAGAGGTCGGGGTGGAGGTGAGGGTGGTGGTGGTGGTGGAGGGGGGAAAGAGGTGGTGGTGGTGGTGGTGGTGGTGAGGGTGGTGGTGGAGGTGAGGGTGGTGGTGGTGGTGGTGGTAAAGTAGGGGAAGGAGGAGGTGGTGGGGGGAGAGGGGGGGTAAGAGGTGGTGGGGGAAAAATAGAGATAGGGGGGGAAAGATCGAGAGGGGGAAGAGAGAAAGAGGGAGGGGGGAAAAGAGAGAAAGAGGGAGGGGGGAAAAGAGAGAAAGAGGGAGGGGGGAAAAGAGAGAAAGAGGGAGGGGGGAAAAGAGAGAAAGAGGGAGGGGGGAAAAGAGAGAAAGAGGGAGGGGGGGAAAGAGAGAAAGAGGGAGGGGGGAAAAGAGAGAAAGAGGGAGGGGGGAAAAGAGAGAAAGAGGGGGGAGGGAAAGAGAGAAAGAGGGGGGAGGGAAAGAGAGAAAGAGGGGGGGAAAGAGAGAAAGAGAGGGGGAGGGAAACAGAGAAAGAGAGGGGGAGGGAAAGAGAGAAAGAGGGAGGGGGGAAAAGAGAGAAAGAGGGAGGGGGGAAAAGAGAGAAAGAGGGAGGGGGGAAAAGAGAGAAAGAGGGAGGGGGGAAAGAGAGAAAGAGAGAAAGAGGGAGGGGGAAAGAGAGAAAGAGAGAAAGAGGGAGGGGGGAAAGAGAGAAAGGGAGAAAGAGGGGGAGGGAAAGAGAGAAAGAGGGGGGAGGGAAAGAGAGAAAGAGGGGGGAGGGAAAGAGAGAAAGAGGGGGGGGGAAAGAGAGAAAGAGAGGGGGAGGGAAAGAGAGAAAGAGAGGGGGAGGGAAAGAGAGAAAGAGAGGGGGAGGGAAAGAGAGAAAGAGAGGGGGGAAAGAGAGAAAGAGAGGGAGGGGAAAGAGAGAAAGAGAGGGAGGGGAAAGAGAGAAAGAGAGGGAGGGGAAAGAGAGAAAGAGAGGGGGGAAAGAGAGAAAGAGAAAAAAAAGAGCAAAAAAAGAGGAAAAAAAGAGGGAAAGAGGAAAAAAGAGAAAGAGAAGAGAGAGAAAGAGAAGAGAGAGAAAGAGAAGAGAGAAAGAGAAGAGAGAGAAAGAAGAGAAAGAGAGAGAAAGAGAGAGAAAGAGAAAGAGAGAAGAGAGAGAGAAGAGAGAAAAGAGAAAGAAGAGAGGAAAAGAGAAAGAGAGAAAGGGAGAGAAAGAGAAAAAAAAGAGCAAAAAAAGAGGAAAAAAAGAGGGAAAGAGGAAAAAAGAGAGAAAGAGAAGAGAGAGAAAGAGAAGAGAGAGAAAGAGAAGAGAAAGAGAGAGAAAGAGAAAGAGAGAGAAGAGAGAGAGAAGAGAGAAAAGAGAAAGAAGAGAGGAAGAGAGAAAGAGAGAGAGCGAGTGCGAACGAGCGAGCGAGCGCAAACAACAACAAGCGAGCGCGAACGACAACGAGCGAGAACGAGCGGGCGAGAACGAGCGAGCGCGAACGAGCGAGTGAAAGAGAGAGAAAAAGAGAGAGTGAGAGAAAGAAAGAGAGAGAGAGAAAGAAAGAGAGAGATAGAAAGAAAGAGAGAGAAAGAAGACGAGGAGGAAGAAGAGGAGGAAGAAGAGGAGGGAGAGGGGGGAAGAGGACGGAGAGAGGAGGGAGAGGGGGAAGAGGAGGGAGAGGGAGGAGGGAGAGGGAGGAGAAGAAAAGGAGGGAGAGAGAGAGAGGGAGGAGAAGAAGATGAGGGAGAGAGAGGTGAAGAACAGGAGGGAGAGAAAGAGAGGAGAAGAAGAGGAGGGAGAGAGAGGGAGAGAGAGAGCGGCGGTCGGGGGGAGAGAGAGAGCGGCGGCGGTCGGGGGGAGAGAGTAAGAGAGCGGCGGCGGTGGGGGGGGAGAGAGAGCGGCGGCGGTGAAGATGAAGGTCCAGGGGTGGGTGTCCAGGTCTAGGTGGGGGTCACATTACCCGGCGGGGGGTGGGGGTCACATTATCCTTGGGCCGCCATATTACTGGACAATATTGCAGGGTTTTTAGGTCGAAAAAAATAATTGTATGGTGAACTTTTTTAAAACAGCCACAAGATGGCAGGAATAGACCGTATGACCGGGAAATATATTTTAAATCAAAGTGCATTGGAGGCATTTTGGGTTTCAAGACCAATTGCGGGTTATGTCATCAATCACACCTACGAATAAACTAGTTTCAGGGTTATGGTTATAGTCAATTAAAAGTGCCGGAATACACTAAACAGAAAAACATTAATCAATTAGAAGAAACTTACATGAGACGACATCTTGAGACGACTTGCGTTGTTGTCCAAATGTGGCATTAAGGGTCTGCAGAAGTGGATGTGGCATTTATTAAGGGTCTGCAGAAGAAACAGTAAAGTGGTATAGGGTAAGAATGTGTTATCCCAAACTAGGCGCTCACCTTCTTGCGCTCCTGGATGTTATTGACGTTGTCCGAGATGCTGGCGGAAGCCGATCTGACCCCTCCGGCCGTGGCGATGCGCGAGGCCCCAAAGGTGAAGGGCGCCAGGGCCAGGCCGGCGATGGCCGTCACGCCGGCTACTTTGCCCTTCTGGTGGAAGGTGGCCAGGTGGCCGGCCAGGGCGTGGAGCTTCACCACGTGCTGCCAGAGGACCTCGGCGCGCCCGGTGAATACCTTGTTGAAGACAGGCAGGCCTCGGTTCACCTTGTTGGCCAAAGTGGCAAAGGACCTGTGGGGAGGGGGGAGATATCCGTTCCAACTTCCCTGGAAAACAGACGGATAGACGGCCTCCTGGCACGCCTACCGGGAATCGTCCTGCTCTTTAGATTCTTCGTCTGACGATAACTCTTCCCATTCTGGATGACAAAATGGGGAAAAAAGTGCCATCTATCACTTATAAACCGAAAGCCTTTTAATGGTAAACGTCCCAGACAAGACCGGCAGGCCGGCCCTCTCGGGTAAAAATGGACTGAACATCTGCCAATTACCGACTCTAATCTTGCCTTGGCTGGCTCCAAAATGGAAAAAAATAACATCTTGTACATTTAAGTTTCAATTACTCACGTTTCACTGTATTCCACCACCCCATCAAACTGTCCGTATCCTGTGAAGAAGAAAAGGAAGGGCGTAAGTGAGATGAGACGGAAAGAGGCGGCGGCTGAGAGCGCAAGAGAGCGCAAGAGGGCGCAAGAGAGCAAAAGAGAGCGAGCGCGAGAGCGAACGAGCGAGCGCGAACGAGCGGGCGCGAGAGAGCGAACAACGGGCGCGCGACAGCGAACGAGCGGGCGCGCGCGCAGCGAACGAACGCGAACGAGCGCAAACGAGCGCAAACGAGCGCGAACGAGCGATCGCGCGAGAGCGAACGAGCGGGGCGCGAGAGAGCGAACGAGCAGGTGCGCGAGAGCGAGCGAACGAGCAGTGCGCGCGAGAGCGAGCGAGCGAACGAGCGCGAGAGCGAACGAGCGAGCGAGCGCGAGAGCAAACGAGCGAGCGCGGCGAGCGAGAACGAGCGCGAGCACTAGAGAAAAAGAGAAAAAAGAGAAAAAAAGAGAGAAAAAAGAAAGAGAAAAAGAGAAAAAAAGAGAAGAAGAAGAGGAGGAAGAAGAAGAGGAGGAAGAGGAGGAAGAAGAAGAGGAAGAGGAGGAAGAAGAAGAGGAAGAGGAGGAAGAAGAAGAGGAAGAGGAGGAAGAAGAAGAGGAAGAGGAGGAAGAAGAAGAGGAAGAGGAGGAAGAAGAAGAGGAAGAGGAGGAAGAAGAAGAGGAAGAGGAGGAAGAAGAGGAGGAGGGGGATGAGG